>NW_025965994.1:0-25319 GCF_021869965.1 Rhincodon typus | reverse complement strand
CATCCAGCTCTACACCTTGCTATCCTTGAAATAACTGGGTGGATTTTCAACAGTCTGATTAGATATAACATTGATACTTGTATCAGAAACATTTTTATTTCTTCTGACTGTTATGACCAGTACAGGTCACCTGCAAGATCTCACCTGTTGAATAAGGATACCACAAAGGGAGTGATCATTGTAAAATAACAGAAGTTTTCTTCCAAAAGATGGTACTTACCATAGAATCATTACATTATGGTAACATCATAGGAAGCCATTCAGTTCACTGTGTCTATGCTAGTTCTCTGGTAGACCAATTCAGCTCCTCCTATTGCCTCACTCCTATTCCATAAATATTTTCTCTTCAGCTGTTTATGCAACTTTCTATTGAAAGCTGTGATTGAATCTTCCTCCAGCACACCATCATTCCACTGTTTCCCACATCTCAGGAAAGAATAAATTTTGAAAGTAATGTAGGTCCTAACTATTCCCAGAGTAAAAAGCTTTTTTCTACATCAGCATTTCTTTGTTTGTCAATCACTTATTCAGTTTCCTCTGGTTTCTTGCTAACATCGGTGGTTTCTCCTTATCAACATTGCCCTTTGTACTAATCTTTCACACATTGATGGTGCACAGAGACAGAGCTTCCGAAAATCCACATTCACCCTCGTTCTGGACCACCTGGCCCAATACCCAGGGAATCCTGCCAGACTGAAACAAAATTCAGGAGGTCTTTCTCCAAGCTTGGGAAAAGTCCCATCGCTGACCAGAGAGCAAACATCCAATGCAAAGTATGTCCAGCCTTTTGAATACCTCCTCTTTATCACCTTGTTACCCTTCGAGTGTCCCAACTAGCTCCTCTTTCACTTTGATTTCAGCAGCAGCTTCTTCCAAGTTAAACTCAGATGCAAAGTATTCACTTGCTACTTTGGCCATGTCCTCAGACGCTGTGTCTAAATCTCACTTTTGTTTCCTAACCATCCCCATTCCTCTGACATGTCTCTTACTATTAATATGTTGAGAGAAGATTGTTGGATTCACTTTTTGAAGTGTCAACTCTGAAGGCTAGAAGTGTTGCCATGGAAAATGTACCAGTTAGATGATAACTGACACTTAACTGCTAAGCTTTGTTTAAACTTAAACCATGCTGGTTGACTCTAATTGATCAAGACATTGCTCTGAGGAATAAATTGCCTCTCACCTATTTTGTTGAGTTGAACAAGACACAGTAATGTGTACATTTACTTTCTGTCTGCAAAGGAGCCAGTGTGTTCATACATGTAGCTTCTACTACATACTTTTCAGCAATATTCAAGTTTTGTTCTATGAAACACTATTTTCTTGGATGTCAACCCTTCTGCCTTCTCCCCGTGCACCCCACTGATTTGAACACTTCTAAGAAATCTCTGTTTAACTTTCTCAAATGCACAGAGAACAATCACAGTTTAGCCAGTCTCTCCATGTAACTTATATTATGTGTCCATGTGAACTCATACTCATATTCAACAAAGCACACATCAGAAGACAAGCCATGATCTCAATCCTGTCTCGTTTCTATTATATCATTTGCCTTTGTTTGGAATTCACAAAAGGTGGTAGCCCCATAAATTAGCACAAATACATCCCCATAAAGTAAACAGATGGGATTCTCAAATCTTGAGTCCACTGGATGTCAAGAACGATAGACAGCAGGGCAAATAAAGGAAGTTTATGTCAGATGCCAAAAGCTCAATGCAGTAAACCTGGATGAGTTGGAAAAAGGGAGGGGTGAAATTTGAAAGTGGACTAAGGAAGCAAAGTGAGAGGATTAAAAAAATTGGTGAGCAAAATCAAGGAAAACTCAAAGATGATTTATAAAAGCATAGCGCCTATTAGAGACTAAAAAGTTAGCATGTATGTGGAGCTGGTTATTAGTAAACATCCAATTTTGTGCTTGTCTCCTGAAAAAGTGGGAAGTTATTGTCATTAATCAGTGTACGAAATATTGGATGGGGTAACCACAGGAAATATTAAGGGATTTTAAAAGTGGATTAACTACCATGCCCAGATGAAATGTATCTCAGATGCAACAGAGGAAATGACAGAATGCTCCTAACTTCTCTGGTTACAAATGTGGTGCTGGAGAAGTGATTACCTTGCACCTTTTTAATCCATTCACAGGATGTGGGCATCACTGCTAGACCAGCATTTATTGTCCATCACTAATTACTTGCTAGGCTATTTTAAAGGTTTTTTGAAAAGCAGGAGTCCCATGTAAGCCAGACCAGGTAAATGTATCAGGTTTCCTTAGTTAAAGGGCATTAATGAATGAGATATTTTGTTTTTCATAAATGGCAGTTGACAAGTGGTCAGCATTGCATTAGCTTTTAATTCCAGTTTGTAACAGCATTTCACCATTGCTGTATCTTTTTAATTTCAAAAACATACTTTATTCATAAAAATATCTTTATATAGATACATAGTGACAAACACAGTCAGTTCTGTACAGTAGCATATGAGGAAACAAACAAACATTGGAGTTCGAAAATAAACAAACCAAAGGGCATTCCCTACTTGAACAAGTCTATATTTACATGTATTTGAGGCACTGGGAGGGTCCAATAACTGTATGGAACCCCATTTAACTTCAGCAGAAAGACCTCAGACAGTGGTCTTTCCCAAATGTTCTTGACAGCAGCTGCCCCAAGCTTTAGTGCGTCCCTTAGCACGTAGTGCTGGACCTTGGAATGTGCCAATCTGCAACATTCAGTCGAGGTCAACTCCTTGCTCTGGAAGACCAACAATTTTTGGGCAGACCAAAGATCGTATTTCATTGAGTTGATGGTCCTCCAGGTGTGATCGATGTTTGTCTCAATGTGTGTCCGAGGGAACAGATCACAGAGCACAGACTCCTGCATCACGGAGCTGCTCAGGACAAACCTTGACAAAAACCACTGCATCTTTCTTGTGGCAGGATTTGAACCCATGTCTCCAAACTATTAGAACCTGGGGCCTTAGATTACACATCCAGTGACAATACCACCACACCACTGCTGCCTCATGGTGGAAGCAATAGAGTGAGGAATCACACAGTAGCCAGCCCAGTTATTGTGAACAATTCTGTGGGACAGTATTAATCATCATTTAGAAAGGCGTGATTAATCAAGGCCAGTTTTGCTGAGGGAAGGTCTTTTTCCAATGAATGTGATTGAAGTTCTCAAGGAGAGTCGACAAGGGTTACATGTTTGATTAGGTCTACATTGATTTTAGCAAAGCTTTTGACAAGTTCTCAGATGCCAGATTAGTCCAAAAAGTAAAAGCCAATGGCATCCGAGGGTTGAATTCAAAGTTGACTCAGTGACAGGAAACAGAAGGGAAGGAGCAGGGTGCAGTGTCAGTATTGTAACTGGGAGACTGTTCGCAGTGGGGTTTCTCAGGGCTCAGTATTACTCCTTGTTTTTTGAGTTATGTATCAAAGATTTAACCTTAAATGTAGGGACACAATTAAGAAATCGCAGATGATATGAAATGGTCCACATTATCAACAATGAAGAGGAAGGGTATCAATAGACTGGAATTGTTCTCCTTGGAGGAGAGTCTTTTGGGAAGGTCCAATTGAGGATGCTGGAATCTGGAACTCACTCTCTGAAACGGTAAGAAAGACAGTGAACACAAAATCACAGAAGGACACCATTCAGCTCTCTATTGTACTGGCTCTCCAAAGAGCCTTATGACCTAGTGCCATTCTCCTGTCTTTTCCTGTACCCTTACACACTGTCTTTATTCAAATGATCATCCAATGCCCTCTTAAATGTCTCGATTGACTCCAGCTCCACTACACTCCCAGGCTGCGCTTTCCAGACCGGAAGTCTGAAGGTGTTTTTGCCTCACATGTGCTATTTCTGCAAATCAAGCCGTTTGTAAATGTTACAACACACCTCCAGGACAAGCGAGACCAGAGGTAGATCCATTACCAATGTGCCAAAATTCCCAGCCAGGCTGGGAAGAGCAGTGCGATGGCCTGAGGTCTGGAATAGGCGCGACAGAAATGTAAGCCGTTGCCTTTTCTTTCGCGCTGATCGCGCGCTGTGAATCCAGACTAAGTGAGGTTTGATCTCTGCAGCTGTCCATAGCCTTGTGACCTGGCAGCGAGTTTGCGGCAGTATTTCAGAGCTGTCACCCTGACTGTCCTTGGAGAGGATCACAACAAGTGAAGGACGGAGCAGCAGCTTGGAACCACGCAGCATGAAGCACCTCCTGGTAATTGTTCAGACTTCACTTTTCTTGAACTCATTCCCTCGCTCCCACCGGTGGGAGACACCACTCAATGACACAATTAACTTTTTTACAAAATTGGAGCTACTGTTACAAATATTAACATACACAAGTGTAGATTTTTTAAAAATGTGTTTATTGCATGTGCCCCTTCAACTTTTACTGATCACTGCTGTTTTGAACCAACTGCCGTCGACTATATGCGTTTTAATCGTGAAAAATACAAAGATGAGTTTTTGTTAACTTTTAATGAACTTTTTACCAACTTCGCTGAGTCAATTTCACTGGCTCGCTCGGAACCCGCCCTCCTGCGGCGCCGATTGGCCAATGCGTGCCAAATGATGGAGGAAATCCTCTATCTGATTGGTTGCGACTCACGTCAATCATTCAGCAGGTTGCCGGGACGGAATGACCGCCAGTGCCAAGGAATGGCCACCGTGCTGTCACAGGGTCAATCCCTTCTCCCCCGACCCCCGGGAGAGGCTGCAGGCCTCCAAATACCCTCTCTGTACGCAATGAGGAAATTGTCTCCTTCAAATTGAACCAACAGTAAACAGACCCTTGAGGACCAATCTGGAAGAAGAGGTCATAATTTCAGAATAAGGGATAGCAGATTTAAAACAGAAATGATGAGGATTTACTTCTTACAAAGAATTGTGAATCGGTGGAATTCACTACTTCGCAGTGGGGTGGATGATAGGACACCTAAAGAGGAAATAGATTTTTAAATAGTAATGGATTGAAAGGCTACGCGGAGTGGGCTGGAAAGTGGAGTTGAGGCTGAGATGAGTCATAGAGTCGTACTTGTCCATACTGACCAGATACACTAAATTAATCTAATCCTATTTGCCAGCACTTGGCCCATATCCCTCTATTCATATACCCTTCCAGATGCCTTTTTAAATGTTATAATTGCACCAGCTTCCACCACTTCCTCTGGCAGCTCATTCCATACATGCACTACCCTCTGCATGAAAAAGTTGCCCTGTAGGTCCCTCTTGAATCTTTCCCCCGTCACCTTAAATCTATGTCCCCTAGTTTTGGACTGCCCTACGCTGGGTAAAAGACTTTGGCTATTCACCCTATCTACGCCCCTCATGATCAACATCTATAAAGTCACCCATCAGCCTCTCACACTTCAGGGAAAATAGCCCCAGCTTATTCACCCTCTTCCTATAGCTCAAACCCTCCAACCCTGACAATATCTGTATAGATCTTTTCTGCACCCTTTCATATTTAGCAACATCTTTCTTATGGCAGAGAGATGAGAATTGAATGCAGTATTCCAAAAGTAGCTTAACCAATGTCCTGTATAGCTGCAATGTGACCTCCCAACTCCTATACTCAATGCACTGGCCAGTAAAGGCAAGTGTACCAAATGCCTTCTTCATGACCCGGTCAACATTTGACTCCACCTTCAGGAAACAATGAACCTGCACCCCAAGGTCTCTTTGTTTGGTAATGCTCCCCAGGACCATCCCATTAACAGTGCAAGTCCTGCCCTGATTTGCCTTGCCAAAATGCAGTGCCTCACATTTATCTAGGTTAAATGCCGTCTGCCATTCCTCAGCCTATCAAGCCCATCTGATCAAGGTCCCTTTGTACTTCTTCACTGTCCATTACACCACCAGTTTTGATGTCATTTGCAAACTTAATAATTATACCTCCTATATTTAAATCCCAATAATTTATATACATGACAAAAACCAGTAGACCCAGCACCAATCTGTGCAGCACACTGCTGGTCACAAGCCTCTAGTCCGAAAAATAACTCTCCATCACCACCTCTGCCTCCTACCTTCAAGCCAATTTTGTATCCAAATGGCTTGCTGTCCCTAGATTCTATATGAACCAACCTTGCTAACTAGTCTACCATGTAGAACCTTGTCAAACGCCTTACTGAAGTCCGTATAGACAATATCCACCGCTCTGCCTTTGTCAATCTTCTTTGTCACTTCTTCAAAAAACTCAATCAAGTTAGTGAGACATGATTTCCCATGCACAAAGCCATGTTGACTATCCCTAATCAGTCCTTGCCTTTCCAAATACATGTAAATGTTGTCACTCAGAATCCCCTCCAACCACTACCCACCTCCAATGTCAGGCTCATCAGTCTATAGTTCCCTGGCTTTTCGTTACCATCTTTCTTAAATCATGGCACCACATTTGCCAACCATCAGTCTTCTGGCACCTTACCCATGGCTATCGTTGATACAAATATCTTGACAAGGGCCCCAAAGTTCTAGGGTACATCTGATCAGGTCCCGGGGATTTATCCACCTTTATGCGTTTTAAGACATCCAACATCTCTTCCTCTATCACATGGACACTTTTCAAGATATCACTATTTATTTCTCCAAGTTCTCTGGCTTCCATATCCTTCTCCACAGTAAATGCTGACAAAAAATACTTGTTTAGTATTTCACCCATCTCCTGCAGTTCCAGACATAGACGGCCTTGTTGACCTTTAAGGGGCCCTAGTCACTCCCGAGTTACTCTTTGCCCTTAATGTATTTGTAATATCTCTGGATTCTCCCTAACCCTATTTGCCAAAGCTATCTCCCATCTCCTTTTTGTCCTCCTGATTTCTCTCTTGAGTATACTTCTACTGCCCTCATATTCCTTGAGGGATTTACTCAATCCCAGCTCTCTATATTTGCCATGTGACTCCTTTCTCTTGACCAAAGCCTCAATCTCTATAGTCACCCGGCATTCCCTACACCTACCAGCCTACCCTGCACGCCAACAGGAACATCCTGCCTTTGGATTCTCACTACCTCATTTTTGAAGGCTTTCCAACTTTCCAACTGCCCCTTTACCTATGAATAGACTCTCCCAATCAACTTTTGAAAGTTCTTGCATAATACCATCAAAATTGACCTTACTCCAATTCAGAATGTAAATTTTTAGATCAGGTCTATCCTCTTCCATAACTATTTTAAACTAATAGAATTATGATCACTGGCCCCAAAGTGTTCCCCACTGACACCTCAGTCACTTGCCCTGCCTTATTTCCCAAGAGAAGGTCAAGTTTTGCTCCTTCTTGAGTAGGTACATCTACATACTGAAGAAGAAAATTTTTTGTACACCTTAACAAATTCCTCTCCATCCAAGCCCTTAACACTATGTCAGCCCCAGCCTATGTTTGGCAAGTTAAAATCCCCTACCATTACCACCCTATTATTCTTACAGATAACTGAGATCTCCTTACAGATTTGCTTCTCAATTTCCCACTGACTACTGGGGGGACCTATAGTGCAATCCCAATAAGATGATCATCCCCTTCTTATTTCTCAGTTCCACCCAAATAACTTCACTGGATATATTCCCAGGAATATCCTCCCTAAGCACTGCCATAATGTTATCCTTAACCAAAAATGCCACTCCCCCTCCTCTCTTGACCCCTTTCTATCCTTCATATAGCATCTATATCCTGGAATATTGAGCTGTCAGTCCTGCCCTCCCCTGAGTCATGTTTCTGTAATAACTATGATATCCCAGTTCCATGTTCCCATTCGTGCCCTGAATCATCTTCCCTACCTGTTAGGCCTCTTGCATTGCAATTAATGCAGTTTAGTTTATCGGTCCGACCAGGTTCTATGCCCTGACTGTACCAGCCTCAGACCCTATCTCTTTTCTCACTATCTCGTTGGATCTCCCCACCGCCTTACTAGTTTAAAGCCTCCCAAACAGCTCTAGCAAATCTCCCTGCCCTTCCAATTCAGGTGCAACCTATTATTATACAGATCAATTCTACCGCAGAAGAGATCCCAACGTTCCAAAAATGGTCCCTTCTCCCTGCACCAGCTCCTCAGCCATGCATTCATCTGCTGAATCCTCCTACTCCTACTCTCACTAACATGTGGTGCCAGAAATAATCCAGATATTACTACCCTCAAGTCATAGTCACAGAGTCATAGAGGTCTACAGCATGGAAACAGGTCCTTGACCCAAACATTCCATGCTGCCCAGTTTTCACAATTAAACTAGTTCCATTTGCTTGCATTTGGTCCCTATCCCTCCATACCTATCCAATCCATGTGCCTGTCCAAATGTTTCTTAAATGACAAAATTGTACTTGCCTCCGCGACTACCTCTGGCAGCCCATTCCTGACATTCACCACCCTCTGTGGAAAAATTGCTGTCTGGACTGTTTTGTATCTCTCCCCTCTCACCCTAACCCTATGCTTCTAGTTTCAGACTCCCCTACCATGGGGAAAAGCTGTTGGCTATCTACCTTATTTTTGGTTCTCATGATTATTGTAGACCTTTATAATGTCACTCCTCAGTCTGCTACGCTCCAGGGGAAAAAGTCCCAGTCTATCCAGTCTCTCCTTTTAACTCAAACCTTCCAGTCCAGGTAGCATCCTAGTAAATCTTTCCTGCACTCTTTTCTAGTTTAATAATATCCTTTCTATAGTAGGGTGACCAGAGCTGTACACAATACTTCAAATGTGGCCTTAGCAATGTCTTGTACAGCTGCAACAAGATGTCCCATCTCCGATACTCAGTGCTCTGACCGTGCATGTCGAAAGCCTTCTTCACCATCCTGCTTACCTGTGATTCCACTTTCAAGGAGCTATGAACCTGTACTCCTAGATCTCTTTGTTCTATAACACTTCCCAGGACCCTACCATTGATTGTGCAAGTCCTGCCCTGGTGTGACCTACCAAAATGCAACACCTTGCATTTATCTAATTTAAACTCCATCTTCCATTCCTCAGCCCACTGGCTCTGTTGGTCAAGACCTTGCTGTATTCCCAAATAACCTTCTTCACTATCCACTAAACAAAAAAATGCCAGAAATCACAGCGGGTCAGGCAGTATCTGTGGAGAGACAGCAAGCTAATGTTTCAAGTCTAGATAACTCTTTATCAGAGCTCACTAAAGCGGATCTACTTTCTAATCTCCTGCCTAATTTCCTATATCCTTTCTTCAGAACCTCATCCCTTTTGCTTTCTATGTCATCAGTACCAACGTGTACAATGACCTCCTGCTGGTCACTCTTCCCTTTGAGAATATTCTGCACCCTAAGACATCTTTGACCTTGGCACCAGGGAGGCAACACACCGTTCTGATTTCTCACTGTTGGCTGCAGAAACATCTGTCTGTGCCTCTGACTACAGAGTCCCCTATCACAATCAATGGCTTGGTACCTGACACGGCCCTCATTACAGTAGAGTCAGTCTCTGTACCAGAAACCTGGCTGTCAGTGCTACATTCCCTGAGAGTCCACCACCCCATATGTTTTCCAAACCAGCATACTTGTTTAAGATGGGGATAGCTGCAGGAAACCCCTGTTCTGCCTGCCTATCCCTTCTACCTTTCCTGGAGGTAACCCATCTACCCGACTGTACCCAGTTTCTTTACCTTCCTGAAACTGCCATCCATTACACCCCTGGTTCCTATAAATTCCTCATTGCCTCTAACTGCCACTCCAACCGATCCATGTGATCCGATAGGATTCGCAACACACTTCCTGCAGACGTAATCATCAGGACCATTGAAATTCTGCCTACTCTCCCACATCTGACAGGAAGAGCACATCACTATGAAATGCCATCACAGCACCTTAGTCTACTGACCCAGAAAATAGTACAGTCCTACTGCTCTAAAAACACTGCTCCAGGCTAATTTAATACCCACGTTTTATACAAAAAAAAATCAAAAGGCAGACCTCAGTAAGAAAAATACCTTCACCCTATTCACTATTATAGATTTACAAAAAAAAGTTAAGATTTATAGATTTTATAAGTAAACACTTAGCTGCTTCAGACTCTGAAACTCCTAGCTGTGAGTAATCCGATAATGAGGTCTCTCCAAGGTCAGCTGTGAAATGTCACTGTTTGCTTTTCTTAGACCAAACTCCAATTTTCAGAGACGTTTGTACTTTCATGGTCAGTCAGCTGTGAAAGTTCACTGCTTGGTTGTTTCTTTTGTTGAACTCTAGAGCTGTTCTCTGACCTCCCATGCAGTCTCTCCTGAAACTCCTGCTCTCTCTCTTTGCTTCTGTTTAAAGTATGGTTGTTTTTGTTTTTTTAAAAGATCCGTAAGCAAAGCAAAGGCATGAGATCAGTCTTGATCATACTAAATGGTAGAACAGGCTCAAGGGACTGAATTACCAACTCCTACTCCTAGTTCTTATGTTCTGATATAAAAATACAGCAAAATACTCTGGTGAAGACTGCTACTATGCTTACGGAAAAAAGACATTTAATGTAGTTTAATAGAGAACAGCATCAAACAACTGAAAGATTGGGCAAGATCTGAACTACTTCAGCCTCACAACAAGGAGTGAGATATATGTCAACCTGTTCTTTTTAAACTTATTGTCTCATTGGACTTGTGCATCACTAACACGCGAGCATTTGTTGCCATCCCTAATAGCTCTTGAATTGATTTGGTTAAGGGGGAGGTGCTGCTTTAGGGGTAATTTCATTGGTCTGTAAAGCCAGGGGTAAAAAGAGAAAGTGCATTTATGAAAGTTGCAGAAGTTCATTAGTTGCCATTTCCACCACGTTCAGCAGGATGCCACAATCAGACACGTATTCCCTTCCCCTCCCTTGTCAGCCTTCCACAGGGACTGTTCCCTCCGGGACACCCTGGTTCACTCCTCCTTCACTCCCAACACATCCCCACAGCCTCACAGCACCTTACCCTGCAACCACAGAAAGTACAACATACCTGCACCTTTACTCCCTCCTCACTATCCAAGGCCCAGACACACCTTACAGATCATAGAATCATAGAATCTCTACAGTGTGGAAACAGGCCCTTCAGCCCAACAAGTCCACACTGACCCTCAGAGCATCCCACCCAGACCCATTCCCCTAAAACCCACCTAATCTACACATCCCTGAACACTAGGGGCAATTTAGCATGGCCAATCCACCTAGCCTGCACATCTTTGGACTGTGAGAGGAAACCAGAGCACCCGGAGGAAACCCACACAGACACGGGGAGAATGTGCAAACTCCACACAGACAGTTGCCCGAGGGTGGAATCGAACCCAGGCTGCTGGCACTGTGAGGCAGTAGTGCTAACCATTGAGCCACTGTGCCACCCAGGTGAAGCATTAATTTACCTGCACTTCACTCAATCTACTTTACTTACCCGCTGATCACAGTGTTCTCCCCTCTACACTGGAGACAAGAAATGCAGGCTGGACGACCACTTTGCAGAACACCTATGTTCTGTCTGCAAAAATGACTCAGAGCTTCCTGTTGCCTGCCACTTCAACATACCACCATGTTCCCTGGCCAACATTTTCTGTCTCAAGCTTGCTGCAGTGCTCCAGCGAAGCTCAGCACAAGCTGGAAGAACAATATCTCATTTTCTGGTTGGGGTGTCTGCTGGGTTTCCTCTGGGTGCTCTGGTTTCCTCCCACAGCCCAAAGATGTGCAAGTTAGGTGGTTTGGTTGAATGGCCTGCTTCCACACTGCAGGGATTCTATGATCTATAATCAATATCAAGTTCAATAATTTTAGGGTCAGAACCCTTCTCCCATGTCCTTGCCCTAACTCCCTCACACCAGATCTTGTCATCACATGGGCTGCAACACACACAATCCATTGTAAGCTGCTAACGGTCCCCATTAGCAGCTATTGATTCTCTCAGGCTGATCTTCAACCATTCCTTTATCTGTCCAACTGTTGTTTTCTCCCTCTCTCTCTCTCTGGTCTTCATCTCCACCTTCATTTACCCCTCCCCCGTACCCCATCTGCAACATATATACCAACCTTTTTCTGTTCTAGAGAAGGGTCACTGGACCTTCAATGTTGACTCTGCTTTCTGTCCACCTAATGATGTGGTCTTCAAAACTTGGAAGTCTTAGCTGTCAGGAGAGCGAAAACCTGTGAGACAGGGGAAGGGAAAGGGGGCAGAACACCACAGTGACTCATTGCAGCTCACCATCCCAGAATTTCAGCTCATAATCCCAGAATTCCTGGCTGGGGTTCCGGACCCCACTTTAGTAAGATCTGATCTGGGCTGATGTGTGAGTTTGGTCCTGAGAGAGTGCAGCACTATCAGAGATACCACCCTGTGGTGTGACACGAAGCTGGAGCCCACCTTGCTATTCCAGCCCTCTTAAGTTGAATGTCCCAAGACACTTTTTGAAGGAAAGTGGGGACCAGAGTGGGAGGATGGTGGGGAAGGATCCATGTGCGACACACATCCAGTAGAATACTAAATTAGATTGTTTAGTTATATTCACTGCACAGACCACCGGAGTACTCTAGTGTGCAGGTTAACTTCATATTTATTCTTAACAATCTCAGTCTTTGACCTGCTAAATAGAATTCTGTCAAATAATCTGTCCTATTTTTGCCTGGCTGTATTCAATCTCTGTTGCAAGTTTGTCCAATTATGTACATCATATCAATCATCCAACTTTATACATTGTTCATATTTTCATTCTTGTACAAGAAACAAATCTTCTGCCCTTGGTCTTTCTCTCTGTCTACAGGAATCTGTTTATACTGTCTAGTCTCTCTCAAGGCTTATACAAGCCATTGGAAGTAGAAAGTTCTTCTCCAGACATTTTTGCTGATGTGGACCCTTAGGTTATTCAAGGTCCATGCCTGCTTTTTGCATGAATTGTTGATTGTAAATAACAATGTTGAATTATTTACGGCCAATCAAATGATAATGCACATCCTCCAGACAGTAATTGGTTCATATTGTCCAATTTGTTTTCTGCATCATGGAATCTTTGCATTTTCCTGGATTTTCCACTCTCTGATGATAAGTCAGTAACCAGAAATGTGAACTCTGTTTCTCTGCCCAGACCTACTGAGCATTTCCAAAATCTTCTGTACCTTTGTTGTGGGAATTGCCTGTTGAAATGTGCCTTGCAGTACTAGCTTGAGACCCTGTTTCTAAACAGTTTCCAAATGAATGAGATCAAATGAAAGAGTGGGGTAGCCCGGTGGCTCAGTGGTTCACACTGCTGCATCACAATGTCAGGGACCCGAGTTCAATTCCAGCCTTGGGCAACTGTTTCTATGGAGTTTGCACATTCTCCCTGTGTCTGTGTGGGTTTCCTCCGGGTGCTCTGGTTTCCTCCCACAGTCCAAAGATGTGAAGGGTAGGTGGATTGGCCATGTTAAATTGCCCATAGTGCCCAGGGATGTGTAAGTTAGGTGGTTTAGCCATGAGAAATGTAGGGTTACAGGGTAGGGGAGGTGAGTCGGTGTGGACTTGTTGGGCCGAATGGCCTGTTTCCACCCTGTATGGATTCTACGATTCTGTGAGTGTGTACGTTGCTGCTAATTGTGTCAGTGTAAGCTGTATAGGGGATTGAGGGAGACTTTGTCTGGGTGAGAAAGTGAATTTGTGTCAAAGTGGAAATTCAACATATAAATCCTTTGCAAGTTTAATTCTAGAGTAAAAGTCAGAATAAGATCTGGAACTGATAGACTTTAAAGAAATTAAAATAGTCTAGTTAAGCAGGCAACTGCCTGATAGTGCCCGTTATCTATCAAATGTCTGAAATTGCTTGCTTGAATTAGGTGTTAATTATTGTAGCAGGAAGTTAAAAACAAGTGTCTCATCAGAGTTCTCTATATAAGAAAAGGTTGTTCAAGGCACACAGTCAGAATAAGCCACATGGTCAGAGGGAGGGAGAATTCACCTCAAGTGTCAAGTAACACACATGCCAGGCAATGACTAACTCCAATAAGAGAGAATTTAACCATTGTCCCTCACACTTATTGGCATTACCATCACTGTATCTCCCACTGTCAACATCTTTGGGGGATCCCATTGACCAGAATCTGAACTGGACTAGCCATATCAATACAGTGGCTACAGGAACAGATCAGGAGCTAGGAATCCTACAGTGAGTAACCCATCTCCTGACTCTCCAAAGTCATGTCCACCACCTACAAGGCACAAGTCAGGAGTGTGATGGAATACACACTGCTTTCCTGGATGAGTGCAGCTCCAACAACATTCAAGAAGCTTGACACCATCCAGGATAAAGCAGTCCACTTGGTTGGCACCACATTGACAATCATCCACTCCCTTCACCACTAAAAATCAGAAGCAGCAATGTGTGCTATCTACAAGAAGCACTGCAGTAACTTCTCATGGTTCCTTAGATAGCACCTCCCAAACCCATGAACATTTCCATCTAGAAGGACAAGGGCAGCAGATAAACGGGAACACCACCACCTACACGTTCCCTGCAAGTTATTCACCATCCTAACTTGGAAATATATCAGTGTTCCTTCACGATTGCTAGGTCAGAAGCCTGGATTTTCCCTGCTAATGGCATTGTGGGTGTGTCTACACTGTACAGATGGCTTTATTTCAAGAAGGCAGCTCACTACCACCTTTTCCAGGGTAATATGGGGTGGGCAGTAAACACTGGGTCGGCCAATAATGCCCAGATGCCATGACTGGGCCATCCAAAGTGTAAAAGGCCCGGACAGGATGGAATTTGTCAGATGTGTTCAAAAAAGTTTCCTAAATCAATACGTAGAGGGCCCTACTTGGGAGGGTGCAACACTGGACCTCCTCTTAGGAAATGAGGTTGGGCAAGTGACTGAAGTGTCAGTCGGAGAGCACTTTGGGTCCAGTGACCATAACTCTTTTAGATTTAACATAGTTATGTTAAAAAAAAGGACAGGTCCTTAGGTTAAAGTGCTAAACTGGAGCAGACCCAATTTTGGGGCCATTAGGCAGGATCTAGTAGTGGTCAATTGAGTAAGCCTGTTTGAAGGAAAAGGAACGAAAAGGAAAAGCAAGTGGGAGACTTTTGCAGGTGTGATATAAAGAGTCCAGGGATAGTAAGTGTCTGTTAGGATGAGGGGAAAAGCTGGCCAGTTTAGGGATTCCTGGCTGACAACGGATATTGAGGCTCTGGTCAGGAAAAATAAGGCATACATTGGATTTAAGCTATTGGGCTCAAGTGAATCGCTAGATGAATATAAAAAGTGTAGGAGCACGTACAATAGGGAAATCAGAAGAGCAGAAAGAGGTTTTGAGATGAATCTGGCAAATTAGGTTAAAGATAATCCCAAGACATTCTATAGCTATATTAAGAGTAGAAGGGTGGCTAGGGAGAGAATAGGTCCCCTTAAATTTCAGCATGACCGTCTATGTATGGAGGCACAGGAGATGGGGGAGATTTTTAATGAATATTTCTCTTCAGAGTTTACTGAGGAGAGAATCATGGATGCTAAGGAAATAAGGGAAACATGTGGGGATGTTTTGAACCACATATATATTACCAGAGAAGAGGTGTTTGCAGCCTTAAAGGGCATTAAGGTGGATACATTCCCTGAGCCTCATCAAGTCCATCCTCAGACATTGCGGGAGGCAAGTCCAACACCAGCACCTCCACATCATAAATGATATCCCTCTGCCTAACAGCACTGTGCCTGACAGTTAGTCAGCTATGGGTTGGTAAGCTGCACTCACATTGGAACTAGCTGGTTACTGCAATGTCTACTTACCAACTAATAATGGGTTTTACTGTCTTAAATTAACCACCTCACGGAATAGATCAATTTCTGATGTGTGACTGATCATTAGACCCCTGATGGTTAACCTGACACATTGTTCATTCTGAACCTCAGGGCTTAGAGCATGGTAATGTTAGAGTCCCATCAAACTGTATGTATTGATGATATGGGCCGATGATTGGGATCTGTGCTGTACGAGTTGAAATGTTGGTATTTTGGGGACTGATTAGAAATGTTATGAATCACCGCAGATGCTTTTTAATGGTGGCAATATGTCTGACTCATGGGCCCGAGTGGAGAAGTTTCTGTGTTTGATGTTCCACATGAACAGGTTCCTGGGGTAATTTGTTGAAGGATGGAGATGGGGCATTGGGAGGGAGGAGGTTGAGGGGAGGGGTGCAGGGTGTTGGAGATATCTGTGAGGTAGTGAGAAAGCTGCAGTCACTTCTGTCCCCATTCCATCTCCTTGTGTTTGCCCTCTGCCAATTTGGCATAAAGGCACCTCAGAGAGTACAGCGACAAATAGAGTTAAAAATAAAAACCAGAAAAATGTCGACACAGCATCAGCCGACCTCTAGAAAGCAGCTCCTGTAAAATGAGAGGTTTCCATAGAAACAAACAGCAGCTTCACTGTAGCTTATTGACATAAAACACTGGAGGGGGTATTCAGCACCTTAAAGTGATAAATGTAACACTCTCAATATTGCAGATTTATTCTCCCCTAAAACTATCTATTAATTATTCAAACTCTGTATTCCTGCGTCATTTGTGCCAGGAGATAAGAAATAAGAAGACCATAAGGGATAGGAACCAGAGTACACTATTCGGCCCCCTTGAGCCTGCTCCACCATTCAATAGGATCGTGGCTGACCCAACATTCCTCACATGCACTTTCCTGCCCTTTCCATGTAATCCTCGATTCCCCGACTGATCAAGAATCTATGTAAAAGATTATCCCTAATTCTTCTGAACTTGAGTGTGTGCCCAAGCTGCTTTTGGGAGGAAGAATGAGGGGAGACAATTGAAAAGAAAGGGCACAGTTCTAACCGAATCAATTGCTAACTAATCCACACTCTCCTTCCATGAAGTGGAAGTGCTGGATTTCCTCTTGAATTGGTATTCCTGCAAATTATCCTGAGGAGCCCAGGATGAGAAGCTTCAACCAAATGGGACTTTTTTCAGCATCACCCCTCACTTACTGTGCTTTTTCTTGTTTCGTCTTTACCTTCAAGAACTGGCTTCAAACTGCAAGCTTTCTGCATCAACTTCTCCCCTCTCCTCCCCACCACCACCACCTCCCCTCTTCAGTTGTGTGCTCTCTGGCTTATTCTACTGTCCTCTGGTGCTTTGCACAATGTTGAAGTGACAGCTTGCAACAAAGGGACTTTGGGGGTACTCATGAACCCCACACAGAAAGCTAGCACACAGGGGGAGCAGGTAACCAGGAATGCTAATGGAATGTTGGCCCTTATTTCAAAGGGGTTGGAGTATAACAGTTGAGAAATCTTACTGCAACTGTACAAGGTGTTAGTGAGATCTGGAGTATTGCGAGCAGTTTTGGGTCCATTATCTAAGGAAAGGTATCATTTCATTGGAGACAGTTCAGAGAAGGTTCACTAGGATTATCCCTGGTATGGAGGGATTGTTTTATGAACAAAGGCTAAACAGGTTGGAAGTCTACTCACTGGAGATTAGAAGAATGAGAGGTGATCTCATTGAAACTTACAGCATTCTTAAGTGGCTTGATAGGATAAACACTGAGAGGATGTTCCCCCTCATGGGAGAGTCTAGGACCAGAGGGCATAGCCTCAGAATAAAGGGGCACCAATTTAAGGCTGAGATGAGGAGAAATTTCTTGTCTCAGAGGGTTGAGAGTCTTTAGAACTCCTTGCACAGAGAGCTGTGGGGGCAGAGTCCTTGTTCAGAAGAATTAGGGGTGGCATGGTGGCTTAGAGGTTAGTACTGCTGCCTCACAGCGCCAAGGACCTGGGTTCAATTCCAGCCTCAGGCGACTGTCTGTGTGGGGTTTGCGCATTCTCCCCATGTCTGTGTAGGTTTCCTCTGGGTACTCTGGTTTCCTCCCACAGTCCAAAGATGTGCAGGTCAGGTGGATTGGCCATTGCTAAATTGCCCATAGTGCCTAAGGATGTTCAGGATAGGTGGGTTAGCCATGGGAAAAGCAGGGTTACAGGGATAGGGAAGGGGCATGCATCTGGGTGGGATGCTCTTTAGAGGGTCGGTGTGGTCTTGATGGGCTGAATGGCCTGCTTCCACACTTTAGAGATTCTATGATTCAAATGTATAAGATTCTGATGCAGCAGGATGAATGGTTGATGCTGATGATCCTCATCTCTTGAGAGTGACTGGAATGAGGGGTGCATTTCAGAATAAGGGGTCTCCCTTTCCAGATGAGGAGGAGTTATTTCCCACAGAGATTCATTATTCTGAAGAATTCTCTCCCCAGAGAGTGATGGAGGCTGGATCATTGAATCCATTCAGGGGCAGGTTAGACAGATTCTTCATTGATGGGGAGTGGTTGGCGCAAGACTGAAGTTAAAGTTGCAATCATGATTTTATTGAAGGGCAGTACAAGCTTGAGGGGCCAAGTGGCCTACTCCGCTCCTATTTCTCATTATCTGATAAAATGAATCTCTTCTCTATATTATGTCTTATCTGCCAACTGATTGCCTGAATTCTGAGCTTATTTTATAAGCTGACTGGTGCAGACTGGGATGGAGACCAGCATCCTATGCATCTGAACTTCTTGTCAAATGGGCTGGAGATTGAAGTGGAACTGGGATGGGGACAGGGCAGCAAAAAAACATTTGGACAGGTACATGGATGGGAAGGGTTTATAGAGATATGGACCAACTGCGGGCAATTGGAACTAGCTGAGTGGGCACCATGGTCAGCAGGGACCAGTTTGGGCCAAAGGGCCTGTTTCCACACTATTATTCTACAACTGTATGACTCTGAGACAGCATGAGGTGGTGCTGATGGAGAGAAGGGTCAAGAGTATGGATATGGTGATGCATGGCACTGAGTATGGATCTCAGGATGTGACGAGAGCAGTTGTGTGAGGAGCCTCGTACATCACAGAGATACCCACGATCCTGGGCGTTATGTTAACACGAAGGGTGAAACGTCAGTTGAAATCCATGTGGAGTGAGAACCTGTTCTGAAAAAGGATCACTGGTCCCAAAACATTAACTGTTTCTCTCTCCTCAGATGCTGCCAGACTTGCTGGGGTTCGCCAACGATTCCTGTCTTGACTAACAACTATGCGCATTTGTATAGCACCCTTTGTGTAATGAAAGTCCCGAGCTGTTTTATAGGAGCATTATTAAATGGAATTTGGCACAAGAGAGCCGGTGACATAAAACCTGGGCAAACAGCCTGGTTTTAAGGAGTGTCAGGACTGACATTGCTCCCATTCTGGCAACACCTAGATTTGGACATTTGGTCCTCTTTAAGACCTCCCCCACAGTTTCATCCCCATTTTTGAAATATCTCCATATTCACCTCCAACTCAAAAACTGTCAAATTATCTGTGGCCCTCTAAATCTTAGTTGCGCCACTGTTCAAAGCCATTCCTTCAGGCGCCTGGGCCCTAAGCACCATGTCTAAACCTCTTGTAGTCACTCTTCTCCTTTAAAGTCTGCCTCTTTGATTGAGCCTTTAGTTGCCTATCTAATATCTTCATAGGAAGCTTAGTGTCAAGTTTAGTTTGATAATTCCTTCTATAAAACACTGTGAAACATTTTACTGCACTAAAGGCTCTAGATAAATACAGGTTGTTGTTGTAATTAAGGAGTTGAAAGTGAGAGGGAGTTCTGTTGCAGAAAGAATTGAAGGGTGAAGTGACGGAAATTGGGGATGTGCAGGACGCCAGAAGTGGAGGAAGTGCAGAAATGTTTAAGAGCGTTGTAGGGACTGGAGGAGGGTGTGGGCATGGGGGCAGTGGCAAAGACCAAGAGGGGCAATGGCACAAAGGGTTTGGACACAAGGATGAGAATTTTAATTTTAAGAGTATTTAAAAGGCATCTGGGTGAGTACATGAATAGGGAGGGTCTACTGGGATTTGGGCCACATGCAGGCAACGTGACTAGATTACTTTAGGATATCTGATTGTTGTGGACGAGTTGGACTGAAGGTTCAGTTTCCTCGCTGTACATCTCTATGACTCTATAATTAGTTGCTGCACCCTGAGCCAAAATATGTTACAAAGCAATGGGATGATGGGGGAATGGAGCTTGGTGCAAGGTTGGAATCGGATCACACAGGATTTGATAATGCATGTTTTTGAAAGGCCAGGTGATGGGAGAATGGGCAGCGGAACATTTGAATGGTCATATGAGGAGGTAGCGAACATGTGAAAGAGGATTTCAGCAGCAGACGAACGGAGACAGGCAGGAACATACGTTGAAATCCTTGTCCTTGTGTTCAAACCCCTTTGAGATAATCTCTCCCCCTCCTGCCCTCCAGTGCCTACAACCTTCTTAAACTACTTCCTCTAGTTCTGGCCTCTTGCACATTCCTGATTTCAATCACTTCACCCTTCAACTTTCTCTGCAATGGAACTCCCTCTCAGCTCCACCTCCTTCAGGGATGGAAAGGGGAGATTTTTGGAACGGAAATATTAAGGTGTTGGATGTTCACCCCGTGCTCAGAGGGTACTGAGGTTACAAACAGTGTGACGGCGGTTGAGCCGTCAGACAGTGGCTGGGGCAGGAGTCAGCTCAGAGGCAGGCCTGGTTAAGTCAGTTCCAGAGTGCACGGAGCAGCTGTAAGCTTTAAGGAGAGTGACTCTGTTCTTTGCCTCCTCAGGCTCTGCGTTCCCTGGCCTCTCGATCCTTCTCGACAACGGTCAGAAACCAGTTAAAAAACAAAGTGCCGCAGTATCAGA
Source organism: Rhincodon typus (assembly GCF_021869965.1). Classification (NCBI taxonomy): domain Eukaryota; kingdom Metazoa; phylum Chordata; class Chondrichthyes; order Orectolobiformes; family Rhincodontidae; genus Rhincodon; species Rhincodon typus. The sequence continues at coordinate 4,706 of NW_025965994.1, read as the reverse complement.
AGATCTTTCAGGTACCAGTGACGGGATTGTGCACATTTTATTAAAATGGAATTTGGAGGGAGAAACAGAATTCCTGTTGTAATTTATTTGAAGTCCCACTCAAAATGAAACCCAAGAGGGGGGAGCAGTATGCTGTGTGAAAATACTTCTAGATTTAAAATTGTAATGCTTTTGATGTTTCTTAGTCGTTGAGTCTGAAAGACCAACAGCACAGAGTCCATCGAGTCTGTGCCAGTCAAAAACAAACACCTGACTATTCCAAGATAACACAGTGTGGAGCTGGAGGTGCACAGCAGGCCAGGCAGCATCAGAGGTGTAGGAAAGTTGACTTTTCTGAAGAAGGGTCCCTCCACCACCGACAATCAGTAGCAGCAGTGTGTACTCTCCATAAGATACACTGCAACAATTCCCAAGACTCCTTACACAGTACCTTCCAAACCTGTGACCACTACCATCTAGAAGGATAATGGCAGCAGATACATGGGGTCACCACGACCTGCAAGTTCCCATCTGAGCCACTCGCCATCCTGACTTGCAAATATTTCACTTTGTATTGCTGGGTCAAAATTCTGGAACTCCCTCTCTAAAGGCATCATGGGTCAGCCTACAGCACACAGATCACAGCAGTTCAAGAAGGCAGTTCACCATGACTTTCTGAAGGGCAACAAGGGACGAGAAATAACTGCTGGCCTGGTCAGCAATGCCTATATCATAAGATAACCATAAACCAACCCTGTGAACATATAAAGGAAATAGTTTTAGGAAAATTGGCAAAGTCTTGATCCTTGAAGAGCTTCCTTCAGTAGGCAATGGGGAGCTTTTCCAGGTACATCACCCCCTCCATCCCTCACTCAGACACACATTGAGACACAGACACACCTATATATACTCACACACTCACGCATTCACGCACTCACACACTCACACACTCACATGCATACACTTTCTCACATATGCATACATGCTCTCACTCTCACTGTCTCACTCTCTCGCGCTCTCTCTCTCGCTCTCGCGCTCTCTCTCTCTCAAGCTCAGATCAGCCGTGAGTGGGAGTGAAGAGCACAGCTTCATGCAAACTGGAAGTGAGGGCCGTGCCTCCTGCCTCATCCTCAATTTCAGGTAGTGTGCCTCCTAGTGGGGTGTGGGACGGTGACTCTCGAGGATTCCCCAATAGGTTGACCCATAAGTAACAGTGACCGCCTGAGGTGGCATGGAAACAGTCAACCAGTCACCTAGCAACACCCTCCCAAAAACCGCAAACACACAACCCTCTGCACTCTCAAACACACCCCACCCCACACTCATCCGTGCAAACACACATACCCTCACACTCAACCCCTCCCCTACACACACACACACCCTCCCAGCCCACACATACACATACATGTACTCACTAACACCCTCACACAGACACACACACACACACAAACACACACAATACTCTTTCTCACATACACATACATACACTCTCTCTCACACACACACACAACTCTCTGACTTCCTCTCGCCCTCACTCTCTTGCTCTGAGATCAGCTGTGACCATTTCAAATACTGGAGCAGGCTCGAAGGGTTGAATGGCCTACTCCTGCTCCTACAGAGCAGTAGCTCACTGACAGTGAAGTGCTTTGAATTTATGAAGACACTATGCAAACATGAGTCTTTTGTTCCTCTAACTTAGTCTCCACATCTCTGTGCACCGACAGACTGCAATGGTGTGGCAGAGTGACATAAGAGGGATTGCTGTTTCTCACCAGTTTGTTTGGTGTCTCACTGCAGGCGGACAATGATCTTCCCGTTCACCTGAAGGGTGGAACAGTTGATGCTGTGCTCTATCGTATTACCATGGCGATCACAGTCGGAGGTGAGGAGTAGTGCCTGGTAGCGGAATAAAAATAGAAATAGCTGGAAAGAACTTAGCAGGTCTAGCAGCATCTGTAGAGAGAAAGCAGAGATAATATTTCAGGTCCAGTATACCTTCTTCAAATGATTTTTGCCAGGCTGGAGCAGGGCTCCTATGGTGCAGTGGTAGTGTCACTGCCTAGTGGCCTAGGAGATTGAGGTTCAAGTCTAACCTGCTCCAGAGGTGTTTCAGAATATCTCTGAACAGATTGATTACGAAATATCTGTTACAGTTCTGACTAGGCTGTCCCCCAGTCACTCTGCGCTGTACTCCCTGACAACAATATTTTATTTCTGTCAGTAATTGTGCTCTCTCCTCAATTTTTCCCTCAGGCACGTTCTTCTCAATCTATCATTTATTCCAGGCTGCCCTACCTCGAAAACAGAAATGAGGACAAACAGGGAGTTCAGTGAGGCCGCTTCTTCAGTCAAGTGATTTTGATGGATAAATTAAAACTGCACAGAAATGTACAACCTTAACGGTGTTATTGTGTGCCAGAGGGTTTGTTCACTACAGGGGATACAGCTTGTTCCCTTTCTGTTCCCATTTGTGATTGCAGTTACCATTAAAATGTTTGAATGAGAACACTGTTTTTTGGGCTTTGGATAAACATGTCCGCGAGATGCTGGTTGGGGAAGTCTGGCTGCTTGGGTGGATCTGCCTATTCCTGTGCTCGGTCTTTCCAAGGTCCCCCACCAGTCCGGGGGCAGCAGTGTCAGGAGGCCAAGGCTGAATTCCCCACCCTTCCCTCCTCCACATGACCACCAACACTCTGAGCCAATGAGCTGGCTGGGTTCAGTTGGCGGGGGGCGGCGGTTGCTCACAATCTACCCCCACAGCACTGAGACATCAGGGGAGTGGCCTCTGCCTGGGCACGGCAGAAGATAAGCTTGGCCTGGCAGAGCTGCCATGGAGATGGCATCCATTTCCCTGCTGGGCAGGACAGACCCAAACCCCAAGGTGATGCCTGTGCCAAGTTGGAGCTGGACTGCTCTGGGCCAGTGACTGGTGGCAGTCTGACAGCAAACATCTTGCTGTCTGTGTCAATATCCTGGAGGATTACCATTGACCAGAAACTGAACAGCTCTAGCCATATAAATACAGTGGCTACAAGAGCAGGTCAGAGGCTAGGAATTCTGTAGTGAGTAACTCACCACCTGGCTCCCCAAAGCCTGTCTATCATCTGAGATAACAAGTGTAGAGCTGGATGAACACAGCAGGCCAAGCAGCATCAGGGGAGCAGGAAGGCTGACATTTCGGTCTTCATTTTTTTTCTGAAGAAGGGTCTAGGCCCGAAACGTCAGCCTTCCTGCTCCTCTGATGCTGCTCGGCCTGCTGTGTTCATCCAGCTCTACACCTTGTTATCTCAGATTCTCCAGCATCTGCAGTTCCTACTATCCCTGTCCATCATCTACAAGGCACAATTCAGGAGTGTGATGGAATACTCCCCACTTGCCTGGATGATTGCAGCCCCAACAACACTCAAGAAGCTTAACACCATCCAGGACAAAGCAGCCCACTTGACTGGCACCACATCCACAAGCATTCACTCCCTCCACCCCCGACGCTCAGTAGCAGCAGTGTGTACCATCTGCAAGATACACTGCAGCAATTAGTCAGCAACTTCCAGACCATTTCCATCTAGAAGGATAAGGGCAGTAGATACATGAGAACCCCACCCCCTTTACAAGGGTCAAAATCCTGGAATTTCCTCCCTAAGGGCATTGTGGGTTAACCCACAGCAGGTGGACTGCAGTGACTCAAGAAAGCAGCTCACCACCACCTTCTCAAGGGCAACTGGGGACGGGCAATAAATGCTGGCCAGCCAGCGATGCCTACACCCTGAACAAATTTTGAAAAGTTAACTGGTGCTCCCCTGTAGATCAGACCCCTGGAGTCTGCAGTTGCCTACCTACCTGGGCTGCCTTTCTCTCTCCCGAGTGGTTAAGTGTGCTGCCTCTGACTGCAATCCACTTCAACCGCGCACATATGCAGTTAAAGTGGGGCGGGTGTGTTCAGAGCTGGCTGTAAGTGTGAGGACAAGTAACAGCTCCTCTCTCAGAGCTCACTCCCTCCTCTCACTCTGCCAACTCCTTCTGCAAGAGGCTGAACAGTGACAGTTCCTGGCTGGCTACCACACACAGCCCTTCAGGCAGAGGGGAGTGGGCGAGGGAAGCAGGGGCTGTGGACAGGAACTCCGAAGGTCCACAGTTGCACCACCTGCAGTTTCTGTTTCAATGCACGTTTCAGGATGAGGGTGAGGTATTGTGGGGGGAGACAGGAACCTCCTACAGGATGGCCTCGGATGAAGCCTCAGTCTTATTGCAACCACTGATTCACAGAACCATCTCCTCCAGGATGGTTGAGGGGTTGTAGCTCCTCCTGATCCACTTTGCCTTCCTGGTTTGTGAAGGTCCAGCCTGTCTTACACGAGGGAGGCCAGAATGTCAGCAACAGATGTTCATGCCACAGATAGATAATATACAGAGTGTGCCATGTATGTACATGTACGTGTTTGTATGTATGCATGAGTGTCTATTACATGTGTGTATGTCTTATGTTAAAGAGGAAATTCCAGGATTTTGAGCCAGCAACAGTGAAGGAATGGTGATATATTTTCAAGTCAGGATGGTGAGTGGCTTGGAGAGGAACTTGTAGGGCATCGTGTTTCCATGTATCTGCTGCCCTTGTCCTTCTAGTTGGAAGTAGTTGTGGGGTTGGAAGATGCTATATAAGGAGCCTTGGGGAGTTGTTGCAGTGCATCTTGTAGATAGTACACACTGCTGCCACTGGGCGTCGGTAATGG
>NW_025965993.1:80678-81000 GCF_021869965.1 Rhincodon typus | reverse complement strand
GATGAGGAAACATTTCTTCACTCAGAGGGTGGTGAGCCTGTGGAATTCCCAGCTGCAGGAGGCTGAATACATTCAAGAAAGTTAGACACAATTTTTGAAAGATTGAAGGCATCTGAGGAGAATCATGATGTTGAGTTAGATAACCTGTAACAGTCAGTCTACATGATGGAGCAGGCTCGAAAGCCTGAATGGCCCTACTTCTGCTCCCCGTCTCTGTGTCTCTGTCACAGAGAAAGCAGATTTTCATTCATTCATCCATCCATAGGCCTGAACTCAAAGCGAAGGGTGACTGCAAGGTTTCTGACGGTCAGATTTTGGAAAA
>NW_025965993.1:76155-80278 GCF_021869965.1 Rhincodon typus | reverse complement strand
TCAGCCTTCCTGCTCCTCTGATGCTGCTTGGCCTGCTGTGTTCATCCAGCTCCGCACCTTGTTATCTCAGATTCTCCAGCATCTGCAGTTCCTACTATCTCAGGTCACAGAATCTGTGCTCAGGATTTGATATCAAAGATTCAACATTGTAATGGTGCTGAGTGCCAACAGTCAGCTTGCCCTAGGAATCTACCTGAATTTCTCTCTCTCTCTCTCATGTAGCCAGATGAAGCTAAGATCAATAGTGTGCATTTTTATAGCCACTTTCATGCAGCTGATGCCTCAAAGTGCTTCCTGACTGTGTTCATCAAATAGAATTTGACACCAAGCCACATCATTGCGGGAGCAGGGCTGGGGCTTTGGAGTGAAGTTTCTCCGGTTCAGAGCGTGGTATGAGGGCATTTTCCGGGATGAGGAAGTTTTCTGGATTGAGGAGACACTGACCTAGTTGGGCCGATATTCTCTGGCGTTTCGGAGGAGGACCTGATTGAGACACACCGGGAGATCCTTTGCCAGGACAGACCCTGGGAGGTCGATCACCCCCAGCCCACCCACCAGTGGGGAATTTGTTACCCGGGGAGTGGGGAGGGGCACAGGGGTGGAGGAGATAGTGTGTCAGGATCACCTTGGACTGAGATGGGGAGACGTTTCTTCATTGAGGAAGGACTGAGAGACCTGGGGACTTCTTAATAACCCCACACGGTTCTTCTCATGGCGTTGTTGAGTACATTAGAAACTGAGAGCATCAATGGTGTGCTGGTCAATGAGGGAACTCGGTGGAGTGCGCAAGACTGAAGGTTCACCTTCGAATTATTTTGAAGGGTAGAGCAGATCCATGTGTGTCAACTGTTCCTCTTTCTCCTGCTCAGCATCGGTGAGGTGAAACAACCAAGTCTGATACACCTTTGCATTTGTGATAGCTGCATTTGTGTGGCACCTTTCAGGATATGCTAAATCCCTTGATAGAGGTGTACAAAATGATCAGAGGTATAGATAGAGTGGACAGCCAGACACTTTTTCCTAGGGTGGAGGTAGCTATTACGAGGGGACATAGTTTTAAAGTGAGTGGAGGTAGATATAGGGGAGACGTCAGAGGTAGGTTCTTTACTCAGAGAGTGGTCGGGGCGTGGAATGCATTGCTGGAGAGGGTAGTGAAGTCGGCCTTATTAGGGGCATTTAAGTGACTATTAGACAAGCATATGGATGATAGTATAAGGTAGGGGTGGAGGTTAGATAGACCTTAGGTTTTGGGTAAAAGTTCGGCACAACATCGTGGGCCGAAGGGCCTGTACTGTGCTGTACTGTTCTATGTTCTATGTTCTCTGTTCTACTTCACAAGCACCTCTTGAACCCTCGTCTTCCTTGTCATGTCAGAAATGTGACCTCTAACGTGCCCACAGAAAGATCCCGTGAACAACAATGCAGCTATAACTGGAGAACGTTTGTGAGTGATGCAGTGGAGGGTTCAATATTGGACCATGCTGCATCTGTCCTAATAATGACGACAATACCGGATTTCTTTTTAATTTACTCAATTGTGGGATGTGGGTGTCAATGGCTGGGTCAGCATTTCTTGCCCATCCCTAGTTGCCCCTTGAGAAGGTGGCCTTCCTGAGCCACTGCAGTCCATGTGCTGTGGGTTGACCCACAATGCCCTGAGGGAGGGAATTCCAGGATTTTGATCCAGATTTTGATAGTGGTACCCCTCTTTCACAGGCAACCAGCTCTGAATTGATACTGCTAACATCTTACTGTTCCTAATCGCTGGGGTTTGCATTTTGGCTTTCTGACCTAGTTCCACGTTTCTACTTTTGTCAGTCAGACTACCAGGAATTGCAAAAATGAAACCACCCCGAAAGGCCGGCCCTTTTCACTGGGCGGGGGATGAACTGATTGGACTGACAAACCAGACAGTCACTTCTTCATTCACTTGAAAGACTGCACCAGCTCATGTACTCATGTAAACCACTTCCGTCCTCTTTTTAAAAATCATTATGATGAGCAATGAAGAGCTGTTTTGGTGTGCTTTCTTAATCTACTTTCTAACAGACACGGTTCTCTTGCTCAAAGCTGCTTTTGATGGTCATTGTAAAGGTCATCTGCATTGAAGTTCTGTCATGTAACTTAAATCACACAGCAGGTGGCTCAGTGGTTAGCACTGCTGCCTCACAGCGCCAGGGACCTGGGTTCGATTCCACCCTCGGGTGACTGTCTGTGTAGAGTTCGTACATTCTCCCCATCTCTGTGTGGGTTTGCTGCGGCTGCTCTAGTTTTTTCCCACAGTCCAAAGATGTGCAGGGTAGGTGAATTGGCTGTGCTACATTGCCCATAGTGTTCGGGGGGGTGAGTCTGAGTGGGATGCTGTGAGGGTCGGTGTGAACTTGTTGGGCCGAAGGGCCTGTTTCCACACTGTAGGGATTCTATTCTAACCTTAAAATGCCACTTCCAACTCATTGCCAGCAATGAGGGATGATGCTGACATTTAACTGTGGCCAAGTTATGATGGAGTGGCTCACACAGCTTCAGAAAATTTATTTCTCTTTTCATTTAATGGGTGTGGGTATCACTGAGCGTGCTAGCGCTTGTCCGAGAGAAAGTGGTGGTGAGCTGCTGCCTTGAACCAGTTCATGTGGTGTGGAGACACGGATAGGGCCACTGGGGAGGGAATTCCAGGATTTTGACCCAGCGACAGGGCAGAATATTTCCAAGTCAGGATGGTGAGTGGCTTGGAGGGGAACTTGCAGGGGGTTGGTGTTCCCATGTATCTGCTGCCCCTTGTCCTTCTGGACGGAAGTGGTCGTGGGTTTGGAAGGTGCTGTCTGAGGATCTTTGGTGAATTTCTGCAGTGCATCTTGTAGATAGTACGCACTGCTGCTACTGAGCATCGGTGGTGGAGGGAGTGAATGTTTGTGGATGTGGTGCCAATGAAGTGGGCTGCTTTGTCCTGGATGGTGTCGAGCCTCTTGAGTGTTGTTGGAGCTGCCCCCATCCAGGCAAGTGGGGAGTATTCCATCACACTCCTGACTTATGCCTTGTAGATGGTGGGCAGGTTCTGGGGAGAGAGGTGGTTAGTTACTTGATGCCTGGTGTCTACAGCAATATTGAGCGCGGAGGAAATTGAGCGCAGTACGAAGAAAATCAAACCCTTATAGGGAGTGCGAGCCCAGCAAGTCTGAGCACTTAAGAAGGGATTTTCACATTGAACTTATAAACTTAATGCCCTTATTTTTATACTTTGTACCTATGATTTTGTACCTAGTTACCTTGCACCTAGGATATGACATTGTACACACTTTTCACTATGCTCCTGTAACCCTGCACTTGAGTACATGTGACAATAAAAGCTCATTTTAACCCTACTAAGAAAAAGGAAGAATAAAACCAACTTCTTAGTTTTTGACAAGAGACATGTGACAATTATTCATGTCTAGAAAGATGCACGTAGACACGATTTTCAGATTGTGGAAGCTCTCTTCGGAAATCAGGGTCAGTGGCTGGAAGTTGAGCTTGTGATTTTATTTTTTTTGTTTGTTTGTTGACTGTTCCTAGGTCGATCGAAGAGTGTGATGCCAGGGGATCACTGCGCTGTGTCAAACAGATCTTCGTCACCCAACACATTGGAACGCCCTGCCAAATCAGGCTGGCTGAAGAAGAGGAGGTCACTGGTGAAGCAATGGCACAATCGCTGGTTTGTCCTTCGGGGTGTCTACCTGTGTTACCACAAAGAGGAGGAAGATGGAAAGCCGCAGGTAAGTCAGATCGGGAGCTGTTGCTCACCATACTGCTTCTCACCAGAGAACTGCCAAGAACTGCTTGTTGGCAACAGTGTTTCGCGAGAAACAGAAATAGCTGGAAAAACTCATCAGGTCTGGCTGGTTTTATGAACCAGATCAAACCCACCCAAAATATATTCAGAAGATAGCCCAGACCCTAACTTTTTCTTACTTTACAGGCAAATACCAGCAATTGTGTTCTAGATGCAATTTGATTGGTCAAATAACCAGGCTCGGAGCAAGTCACTCTTTATTCTTACCCCATAGTTAAACTTCAACAAAAGGAAGAAATTGTAAGAACTTAACTCTATTGGAAAACTTAATAGAATAATAGGTTATTTAAAAGTATA
>NW_025965993.1:52997-76145 GCF_021869965.1 Rhincodon typus | reverse complement strand
TATTGGAAAACTTAATAGAATAATAGGTTATTTAAAAGTATAAGTACTATTACTTACAAACAGTACCTGTTACAATATAGTAACATCCCATAAACACACCCTTGGCAAAGGCAAATTCAGTAAAATAGATTGTCTCACATGCAATTCTCCAGTCTCGGAGGAAAAGCAAGAAGAGAAAACTCAGAGAGAGAGTAGCAGGGAAAGATGTACTGCAGCTTCCACATATAACTTCAAGATCCCAGCAACAACTGCTACTGAAAAACTAAAACTAAAAATCCTGGTTCGGTGGGAGATTGACCCCACCCATTCAGGCTGCTTCTATTGTTCCAACTTGTTTAAAAAAAAACCAAGGCCTCACAAGCTGTTTACTTTATTGGATTCAAATTGATAGCTCATCACCTCTGTCTGAAACCTCTCCTCAAAAGAAAAACCAGGACAAAAATACACCTCTAAAAGCCATAGTATTGTCACACAGCATCTGTGGGAAGAAAGCAGAGTTAATGTTTTAAGTCCATAGATTTTTCGTCAGAGCTAAGAGCAGTTAGGAAAATGTGGCTCTTATGCTGAAGGTGAGGTTGGGGAAGAAGGGAATGTTGAGTGGATAGGTGGAGGTGGAGCTCAGTAAGACAGAGATGGGAAAAGGGGAGTTAATGAGTGATTATTGATGGAGGATCAGGACAGAAGAGAAGCTGAATAAGTGAGGATGAGAGCTGAGAATTACAGATAACGGGTAGTCTGTTCTGAAAGCAAACCATCAAATGTGTTCGCAGGCTGAGAGTGGGTGAAAATGCATCAACTGAGTAAAACTCAACGTATGTCATAACAAGACTGGGTTTTGGGGTGGGTAAAGTAAACATAGGAGGAGGGAATCAAACTCTCAATTTATTGATCTCGATATTGAGTCCAGAAGGTTGTAAAGCTCCCAAGCCGAAAATGAGGTGCTGTTCTTCCAGCTTGGCTGAGTTTCGCTGGAGCACTGCAGCAAGTCTGAGGCAGAGATGTTGGCCAGTGTTGAAGTGTCAGGGTCATTTCTGCGGACAGAACGTAGGTGCTCTGCAAAGCGGTTGCCCAGACTGCATGCTGTCTCCAGCAGTGTAGAGGAAACCACATAGCGAGCAGCAAATACACTGAGGCTAGACTGAGCCAAGTGTAGGTAAAGTGCTGCTTCACTTGGAAGGTGCGCCTGATGCCTTGGACAGCGACGAGAGAGGGGGTAAATGAGGAGTTATTAGACCTTGTGTGGTTGCAGGGGAAGGTTGCCATGTAGCTGTGGGGACGTACTGGGAATGGGAGGAGGAGTTGTCCAGCGTTACTGACAGTGCTTGTCAAAGTCCTGCACTCGGTTCACTTCCAGTTGGTCGGTTTCTGCAGCCCAGCTGAACAGAATGCATACAGTGAGTGGAGCACAGCTAGCAGGCATGCAGAGAGAGAATAACAGCAACAAACAATTGGACATGGCAATCACTGCCTAGTGCCTTTGGAAAGGGAGTTCAGCATTTACAGCATCTCCAGGCAGAGGATGACGGATTTTGTGAGAGGGTGAATTGGGAATAATGTAGCTGTAGCATTCAGCTGAACAGCACTCAGCGTCCCCAGCAGGGAGGTGGGAATGCTACAGTCGCACTTTTTATCAGGGTGAGGGAAGTGGTTGAAAGGCGGATGTCGAAATGAACTCTAACAACCAACGATGTAGTTTGCTGACCAGAGAGTTCCCCTTGGGAGGTCACCTGACGCACCGTCAAAGTGACTTCCCATCTTTCATGTATACAACAGGAATAGGCCATTCAGCCCTTCGAGTCTGCTCTGCCATTCAGGATGGTCATGGCTGATCATCAATACAGGATCCTGTTCCCACCTCCCCAAATCATTTCATCCCTTTCTTCCAAGGAACTACATCTGATTCCTTAGTGAAATGTTTTGACCTCAGCTACTTTCTGTGATAGTGAATTCCACGGTCTCCCGACACTCTGAGTGAAGACGTTTCTTACCTTCTCAGCCCTGAACGGTCTACCCTATGTCCTTAGACTGTGACCCCTGTCTCTGGACTCCCTGGTCATCGGCATCTGTCCTTCCTGAGTTTATCCTGTTGAGTCCTGTTAGAATTTAATAGGTTTCTATGAAATCCCTCCTCATTCTTCTAAACTCCAGTGAATATAGTCCTAACCGCTCCATACATCAGCCCCATAGGTCATGCCATCCCAGGAATCCGTCTGGTAAACCTTCACTGCACTCCCTACATAACCTGAACATGCTTACTCAGGTCAGGAGACCAAAAGTGCATATAACATTCGAGGTGAATAATCCTCCCAGACCTCTGTTCTCAATGTTCCTGAGGAGGAGGGCTGGAGGTGGGGGTGTGAGCTAAGAAGGTAAGGGACATTCTAGCTGGCAATTTCGCTCATCACATCTTCCTACTGTTGAATTGGAAAAATAATTCTTGGCAGCCGACCAATGTTATGTCAAACTGCAGACACAATGTAATTTTGCCAATGCGTAGCCTTTCCCCAAGGCCAGTGTCGTTGACCAGGTTGGGGAACTGTTGTGACTCTGTCCATCACTTTGGGACCATTTTAGTCTTTTTTCAAGATCAGAGTGTTTTTTTATGGATGCGGGCTCTTGTTATTTTTAAGCAGGGACTGGGTGACGTGCTCACTAAATTGTCTCATTTACAGGGTCACATTGTCCTCCAGGACTGCAAGGTCAATGAACTACCACCCAACCCTGATGAACCAGGAAAATTCCTCTTTGAAATCGTTCCAGGTATGCCTCTCTCTGCCAGAAATCCCTAAGTACCAAGGCATCAGCATTTCATTCATCCACGCCAGGTCAATGTGGCTCCCAACTCACTCTCCCACTTGGGATCTTGGACAGGGAGCCAAGTTATCTCCAAGGAACATCCCTGGGCTGGGGAGAGGCAGGGGAGGCCAGCCACAGAGGAGGGACAAGCAGGCAGGTCTAATATACCCCCTCTGCTGCCCATTGTCTGGATATATTCAAAACCCAGGAGCAGACTCACAAGGTGGTATCTCACTGAGCCATCAACCCCTCTTAGTGAAGGCTAGGTTCAGCACCGGTCCCATTGTGGCCTTGCTCCTCCCGATTACATCTTGGCCCTTGGAGATGGGACCACTCCTGCTGCCTATTCACTTCTCAGCCGCTGATGCTGACCCCTGGGCTCCCAGCTCTGGATACCCTGACCTGAAACTCTCCATCTCTCTCTCTCTCTGCTCTCCTCTAAGGCCTTCCTTAAAAAAAAATACTAGAACTGTAACACACCAGGGGAAGAAAGGAGTGTCATAGTCTGTGGGCTTTGCTCAATAGTTTGAGTTATAAGGAGAGACTGGGACTTTTTTTTCCACTGGAGTAGAAGAGGTTGAGAGGTGACCATGTGCAAGTTTTTAAAATAATGAGGGGCATGGATACGGTGAATGGCAGATGTCTTTTCCCTAGGATGGAGGATTTCAAGGCTGGGGGGCCCATTTTTTAACGAGCGGAGAGAGATTAAAAAAAAACATGAGGGGACGATTTTTTTTAAAGCAGAGGGTGGCTCACATGTGGGATGAACTTCCTGAGGAAGTGGTAGATGTGGATACAGTTACAATGTTTAAGAGACATTTAGCCAAGTACATGAATAGGATATGGGACAGGAGCAGGCAGGTGGAGATTAGTTTAGTTTGGAGTAATAGTCAGCATGGACTGGTTGGACCGAGGGACCTGTTTCTGCACTCTGTGACTCAATGACTATCAAAATGAGGCCTTGCTGTGATTCTGCAAAAGCTACTGTCACACAAGGCAGTAGCCAGCATGAGATAAACTGAAGTGAACCAACGGCCCCTTCCCCCAGTATGTGGGGTTGACCCACAGCCTCCAGGACAGTTCAGAGGATTTGACCCAGCCATGTGGAGGCTGTGGACAGAGCCGGATATATTTCAGATCCCGGAGACACCAGCCTGGAATCGCTGACGCTCCCCTTGGGTTTTCCACCTGGAAAGTGAGAGGAACAAGGCACAATGTCCAGCCCACTTCATGGATTTACAGCTCTACCTGCTGCTTTACACAGTCACTCAGTATCACACTAGGCCACTGGCACACAGAACTGTGGCAGTTTTCACACACAGACACCTGGGCTGAGGGGAAAGGAGGATACATTCATTTCCAAACCTTCAAGCCTGGCTGCGTAGGTGGGGAAACACAGACATCACAGTCTCCCTCCGACACAGCCCAACAGCCACAAACTGTGCTCCGAGTTTGCACAGGATGTGGTCTCAGGGGAAGAGTAGTTTTTGTGAAGTGCCAGCAGCCTCCTGGTGAGCAGGGGAGCTGGTGGGTGGAGGGTGGGGTGGGGGGGAGCGGGAAGAGAAAGAGAGAGAGAGAGAGAGAAAGAGAGAAACAGCCTTGAACTGCACTGCCACTCCAAGCCATGAGCAAAGGTGCATCTCACTCACAGCAACGTTCCTTTCCCAACATCACTGTGATTCAAACAGGGAGTTTGTTCACATTCCAGCCTACACTGTTTAATCCCGACCCAGTTCCCCGTGCTGGAAATCAAGGGAGATCCCACACTCCAATGGAAGATGAGAAAGCTCAGGGCCTTTACCCGAAATGGGTGACTGTGCCCTCTGAGTGGGCAAACTGCAAAGCAAGGCTGGCACCTAACCCCAGGGTGGGAGTGAGACCAGGGAGGGTGCACTTTATGGTCTACCCCTCACAACCCTGGAAAGGTTGATGGGGACAACCACCTTCCTGAGCAGGCACAGTGCGTGTCTCTGTGTGAGAGAGTGAGTGAGAGGGGTTTCAGTGTAACCACAGCTCTGGGTGATCAGCCAGGATTCCCACAGACCAATAAGGTCTGCTGTTTCATCCTCTTTCTGTGTGCAGCATGCAGGGAAGAGATCCCAGGAAAACCTCCCTCAGGATCAATCCTTGGTGACTGCAAGAATTAAAGTCACACATACAGGGGAAGCTCACACTTGGCGTCTGCTACCCTGTTCAATATCACTGCTGCTGTAGTGTTCCATATCAACTCCACAGGACCAAGCCATTCTCCATAACCCCCTCATCCAGCATCTGTTTCTGTCATGAACATACACAATAACTGAGCCTTCATTGCTCTCTAGGGTAAACAATTCCCCAGGTTCACAATCCTCCCAAGTGCAGACATAACCCTGCACTCCATTGTCAATGGCTGACCCTTTGGTCCACAGATCCCAGCTCCACAGTGAAGTGGAGGAGCATAGCCATCTATCCCTTTGCCCTGATCACAGCCAGTTAGCCAATACACAACAAAAATACATCCTTCCCCAACCTTCCAAAGACAAGCAATGGCCCAGCTGACCCTTTTTATGCAAATTTGAGTACCAATAAATCAAACAAACTTATCATCAAAGGATTATCTTCTTAAAGGAGCAGTCCCTTTTTATACGCCTGTCAATCAAGCGAATTCATCAACTGTTTCATGAAAGAACTGCCATTAAAGGGGGTATTGTCAACTAAACTTGAAAGGAAACTGAACTGTTTACAGGTGGGATGCTGTGTTGGAGAGAGATGGTTCACTCCAGCTCCTGTGGTGCCCACTGGAAGAATGGTGGGCCACTGGGTCCGATTTCCAGATCCCAGGATAGACCCAGAAGGAGATTTCATCTGCCCAGCACTCCCACCAATCTACGGCACAACCCCTCCCCAGCCCTCTGCTGCACACTGAAGTGCAAAGACAAATTTGAGAATGAAAATAAGTTGTGACTTGTGAAAGTGTGGAGCTCAGCAGTCCAGCTCTGCATGTACTCAAGGTACTTCATCGATCAACAGCTTCCTCCTGTTCAGGTGTATTTTTCAAGCGACCTGTCCAGCTATGTGTCACACACCGCAGGAGCAGGTCAGACTTGCACGCTGGGCTTTCAAACCCAGAGGGTGGGACACTGCCCCTGTGCCACAAGAGCCCCTCTCCCACTGTCTCTCCTTGACAATGTAACGAGCATTCTGTCCTGAGACTGCGAGCTCATGTTCTCCACTCCCCAGGCAAGGTAAGCCACACTTCAGCCTGTCACCTTGTCCGAGAATTTAACTTCCCCACGGGACACGTGAACTTTCCAACCAGGAACAAGAACCAGATCATGATCTCATCGAATGGTGCAACAGGCTTGAGGGGGCTGAATGGCCTACCTCCGTTCCCGTGCTCCCACGTTCCTGCAGCTTCAGAACTGGGTAGAGGGTGGAGGAGCAGAGGGAGGAGGGAACCCAGCTCAGCGAATTGCACATCTTTCAGTCAGCTGTTCAGCCAGCTCTAAAACCACTGGCTTCAATGACGTTGGCTGCTTCAATTCGGAACAAATTCGGAGCTTGTCCATCACTGGGACATTGTGGGATGGCTGGTTAGGAGAGATCACAAGGTTCAGATTTTCCTCAGTAACAATCCTTGCAGCTGCAGTAGAGCTTTAGTTTAGCAGTTCTGGTCACCTCACTGGATGTAGAGGCTTTGGAGAGGGTACACAAATGGTTTACCAGGATGTTGCCTGGTTTGGAGAGTATGAGTTGTGAGCAGAGACTGGACAAACCTAATTTGTTTCCACTTGAACATTGAAGGCTGAGGGGTGACCTGCTTGGAGTTTACAAAATTATGAGATGCATGGATAGAATCGATAGTCAGATAGTCTTTTTCCCAGGATAGAAATGTCAATTAGTCAGGGAAATAGGTTTAAGGTAAAATGCGGTAAGTTTAAAGGAGCTATAAATGGCAGGGTTTTTTTTAACACAAATTTTTGGAATAAGCTGCCAGAGGAGATGGTGGAAGCAGGTACAATAACAACGTTTAAGGGGTTTGCTGATAGATATATGAATAGGCAGGGGAATAGAGGGCTACATACTGCGTAAGGCAAAAGGTTTTAGTTTAGAAAGGCAACATGTGTCAGCACAGGCATGGTGGACTGAAGGGCCTGTTCCTGCGCTGTACAGTTCTTTATTACCCGCAGCAGTATGCCAGTACTGTGGTAACTGAGCTATGCCTGGGCACAGTTCAATGGAATTCCTGCTTGTCCTTGGAGTAGGATGGAATGCTGGGCTGGCCAGGAGAGGGCAGCAGCATTCAGGGTGACTCGAGAGTGGAGGTGGAGAGGTTTAGGGTCAGCTGGGGCCCACAGTAGGTGTTCTGGAACTGCCCAGCCACAAGCCCAGGTCAGAAACCTCCCAGGATGAAGGACCCCTGCATTCAGGAATGAATAGCGAGTTGGCAAATCCAGGGGAGAGGGGAAGGTTTGGCTTGTTGCATTGGCCAATGTTCAGGTCATCGGTCGATTTGTGGTGTTACCTGTCGTGTTCGCAAAGGTGAGAAACCGCCCTTCCACATCGCCTCTCTCTGTCCCTCTTCCCCAACCCCCGTTCTCAATCCAGCCCCAGCACCGTGGTCTCCAGCTCCTCAGATAACTTCTCCACAGCCTTCACGTCTCCACCTCGACGCCCACAGTCTCCAGCCCTGCGTACAGATCGTGTCCTTTGCTCTTTCAACACTGGTCTGCCCACACTGTCTCCATGACCCCTGAGCATCCATGGCCGTTTCCAGCTGTACATCAGACCCTGCCAAGCCCTTTCCTGAACAGGTCCTTGGCCTGACTTGAGGGCATAAACATCACTGCACAAGACATGAGACTTGTTAACACAGAAACACACAGGCTCCTTCCTTTACCATCTGAGAGGGTGGCATCAGCTTTCTACCAGCTGGGAGCTTGTATGCTTGCCTGAGGTTGAAACATAAAAACATCAAGCGATGTGTTGCACTAAAATGCATGCAGCATATGAAACAATGGTGACACAGTTTGAAATTGCCAGGTACGATGTTGTGGAGTATCAGAGATATGGCTGGAAGAGGATCAGGGCTGGGAACTAAATATCCAAGGATACATGTCCTTTCGATGGGAAGACAAGGTGGGGTTGCCTTGTTGTAAGAAATGAAATTAAATCGGCAGCAAGTGATAGAGCCAGAAGACATGGGAGCAGAGTTAAGGAAATGTGAAGGAAAAAAGACCCTGATGGGAGTTGTGTACAGGCCTCCTAGCAGTAAACAGGAGGTGGAGAAGAAAATAAATCAGGAGATAGAAAAGGCAATGTAAGAAAGGCAGTGTTAGAGTAATCACGGGGGACTTCGACATGCAGGTGGACTGGGAAAATCAGGTCGGAAGCAGATCTCAGAAAAAGGAAACTGTGGAATGTCTATGACTTGGTTTTTTTTTGTGGAATAGCCCACTAGGGAACAGAGTAGTTCTGGATTTGGTGATGCGTAATGAGACAGACTTGAGTAGGGAGCTTAAGGTGAAGGAATCCCTCAGGGGCAGTGACCATAAGATGACAGAATTCACCGCGCAGTTTGAGAGGGAGAGGCTGGAATCATGTGTAACAGGATTACAATCGAGTAAAGGTGAGGGAGAAGCTGGTCAGAGTTGATTGGAAGGGCAGCCCTGCAGGGAAGCTGATAGAGCAGCACAGGCAGGCGTTTCTGGGGATAATTCGGGAGGCAGAGCATGGAGGAAGAAACATACACAGGGGAGGGTGAGGCAACCATGGGCTGACAAGAGAAGTCAGGGACAGCATTAAAAGCAACAGAAACAGCACATAATGTGGTGAAGATTAGTGGGAGGTAGAGAATTGAGAAGCTTTGAAAAACCAGCAGAAGATAATTAAAAAGCAAGAAGCAGAAGAAGATGAAATATGAGGGTAGGTTAGCTAGTAATATAAAAGAAGAATTTTTTTAGACATGAGAGAGATGAGAGTGGACATTGGACCGTGGGAAAATGATGCTAGAAGAAGTAGTAAAGGGGAACACAGAAATAGCAGATGAACTGAATAGAAACTTTGCATCAGCCTTCATGGTGGAAGACACCAGCAACATACCAGAACCTCGAGAGAGTCAGGGAGCAGAGGTGAGTGTACTAGCCATCACTGAGAAGGTGCGAGGGAAGCTGAAAGATCAGTGGGTGGATAAATATCCCAGAACAGATGGACTGAGGCCCAGAGTTCTGAAGGAGATTGTGGATGTGTGAGTGGTGATCTGTCAGGAATCACTGGAGTCAGGGAGAGTCCCAGACGAGTGCAAAATGGCTAATGTAATATACCTGTTTCGAAAGGGAGGGAGGCAGAAGACAGAAAATTATCGGCCTGTTAGCCTGATCCTGGTCGTTGGGAAGGTTTATTAAGGATGAGATTGCGGAATACATGGCAGTGCATGGTAAAACAGGGCTGAGTCAGCATGGCTTTATCAAAGGGAGGTCATGCCTGACCAATCTGTTAGAATTCTTTGAGAAGCTGATGAGTAAGTTAGACAAAGGGGAGCCAGTGGACGTGATTGATTTGGATTTCCAGAAGGCCTTTGACAAGGTGCCACACAGGAGGCCACTAAATAAGATAAGGGCCCATGTTGTTAGGGGCAATGTACTGGCACAGACAGAGGATTGGATGACTAACAGAAGCCAGGGAGTGGGGATAAAGTGGTGTTTTTCAGGATGGCAGCTGGTGGCGAGTGGAGTTCCACAGGGGTCAGTGTAGGGACCACAACTGTTCACGTAATACATTAATGATCTGGACGAAGGAACTGAGGGCATTGTCGCTAAGTTTGCGGATGATACTAAGATAGGTTGAGGGAGGGTTGTGTTGAGGAAGCCAGGAGGTTGCAGAAGGACTTGGACAGGCTCGGAGAGTGGGCAAAGAAGTGGCAGAGGGAATACATTGTGGGAAAGTGTGAGGCTAAGCAGTTTGGCAGGAAGTATAGAGGAATAGGCTATTTTCTAAATAGGGAAAGGATTTGGAAGTCTGAAGCACACAGGTACTTGGGGGTCCTAGTTCAGGATTCTCTTAAGATTAACATGCAGGTTCATTTGGCGGTTAGGAAAGCAAATGTAATGTTAACATTCATCTCAAGAGGGCTAGAATCCAAAAGCGGGGATGTAGTGCTGAGGCTGTATAAGGCCCTGGTCAGACCATGTTTGGAATATTGTGAGCAGTTTTGGGTCCAGTGTCTAAGGAAGGATGTGCTGGTGTTGGAGTGTGTCCAGAGGAGGTTTACAACAAAGATCCCGAGGATGAAGGGCTTGTCATGTGAGGCGTGGTTGAAGATTCTGGGTCTGTACTCATTGGAATTGAGAAGAATGAGGGGGAATCTCATTACGGAATACTGAGAGGCCTGGTTGAGTGGACATGGAGAAGATGTTTCCGCTAGTGGGAGAGACTCAGACCCGAGTGCACAGCCTCAGAGTAAAGCGATGACCCTTTAGAACTGAGATGAGGAGGAATTTCTTCAACCAGAGGATGGTGTATCAGTGGAACTCATGCTGCAGAAGGACGTGGAGGCCAAATTATTGAGTGTATTTAAGACAGAGGTAGATACATTCTTGACTGGTAAGGGGATCAAGGTTTGCAGGGAGCAGACAAGAGAATGAGGTTTTGAAACAGATCAGCCATGATTGAATGAGAGAGCAGACTCAATGGGCTGAATGGCCTCATTCTGGCCTATATTTTATTATCTTATGGTCTTAGAGGAACAGAAGTAGGCCATTTGGCCCCTCAAGTGCGTTCTGCCATTCAATATAATCCTAACCTGATCATCGATCTGAATACACTCATCCTGCCCTCCCCCCATATCCCATGATCCCTTTCAGCTACAAGAGTTTTATCTACGTCCTTCTTGAAAACACAATGTCTTGGCCTCAACTGTTTTCTGTGGCAGTGAATTCCACAGGCTCCCCATTCTCGGAGTGAAGGCATTTCTCACCATCTCAGTCTAAAAGATTTACCCCTTACCCTCAAACGATGACGCCTGATTCTGGGCTCCCCCAGCCCTTCGGAAACATCCTTCCTGTGTTTACCCTCACTGTCGTTCTTACTACCTTATAGCTTTCTTTGAGAGCCCCCTCTTCCTTCTGAACTCCAGCAAACACAGTCTTAACCAACTCAATCTCTCCTCAGATGATAGTTCTACTGTCCCAGGAATCAATTTGGTAAACCTTCGCTGCACTCCCTCTATAGCAAGAACATCCCTCCCCCAGATAAGTAGTCCAAACCTCCACACAGTATTCCAGGTGCGGTCACACCAAAGCCCTGTATAATTGCAGTAAGAAAGCTCCTCGGTATGACCAGAGACTATGCCTGATGTATGCGATACAGTTGCATCATTGTTCCTCTGCTGATCGTACTGATGTAGCACATTCCCCACTCTCAAGAAGCCACTTGATATCACCTTAGCCACCTCCACAGCCTCTGTTATTTATATCCGCTGTTGAGAGGAATCTCTGATGACATATCTGACTTCAGACTGCCAGACGCCCATGGTGACGTGAGTTGGTGTTGAGCAATTGTGACTATAGAGGTGGATTCGGAGTTGGGCTGCCGATCTCAAATTGGTTGGAGGTTCAGTGCCGATGGATTGAAAACCCTGCTGTTTGCTGACATTTTTCTTGTTTGGTGTCTCACAGTGGGCTATGGTGACCGGGAGAGGACAGGAAGTGCTCAGGAGTCCCACATGCTGATGGCCAATTCACAGAGCGAAATGGAAGATTGGGTGAAGGTGATTCGCCGGGCAATGGGAACGCTGTCCAGTGGAGGTAACCAGACTATACTCCGGCATTTGTCTCGCATCTATCCTTGTCACTGCTGTATCCAGCTGCTCCTCAGTGTTTCGCACCAGTGTTAGGAAGTGAATGCATGTAGGCTCACGCAGAGGGATGGCCTCTGGGTCTGTTCATTCATGGGCTGTTGGGATCACTGGCTAGAGTGCCATTTATAAACCATCACTCATGGCCCAGGGACCACTTGGGTGTCAACCACACCATTGTGGGACTGGAGTCACGTGTAGACCCAGATTGGATGAGGATGGAAGATTTCCTTCCTTCAAGGAACCAGACTGGGTTTTTAATGACAATGTTTTTGTCACCACTGGGTCCAGCTCTCCAGATTTGTTTTCTAAAAATTGAATTTGATTTTCCCCATCTGGCCAGGGTGGGATGCAAAGGCATGTCCCCAGATCACGAACCTGGATTCCTAGGCCATTGACATGACCACAATGCTGTTGGTGCCCCATGCCCGTCATCCTGGATGGTAAGCTGAGGGGCTCTTTCCTGCAAAGCCCAGCAATGCAGTCTCCCCAGCCCTCAATCAGCATCACACAAGTACATGATAACTCCTCACTGCCAGTGCCATCCTGGCCTCCCAGCTCCCCACACTGCCTTGCCACCCTTGTAGGACTCGGAGAGTGCAAAATGAACAGAATAGAATCCCTACAG
Source organism: Rhincodon typus (assembly GCF_021869965.1). NCBI lineage: Eukaryota > Metazoa > Chordata > Chondrichthyes > Orectolobiformes > Rhincodontidae > Rhincodon > Rhincodon typus. The sequence goes on along the minus strand of NW_025965993.1, from coordinate 63,888 downwards.
TGTGGAAACAGGCCATTTGGCCTGACAAGTCCACACCAACCCTCCAAAGAGCATCCCACCCAGACTCAACCAACACACTATCCCTGCACTTCCCGTGGCCGTTCCACCCTAGCCTGCACATCTTTGGACAGTGGGAGGAAACTGGAGCACCCGGAGGAAACCCGGGCAGACACGGGGAGAATGTGCAAACTCCACACAGACAGTCGCCTGAGGGTGGAGTCGAACCTGGGTCCCTGGTGCTGTGAGGCAGCACTGCTAACCACTGAGCCACTGAGCCACTATGCCACCCCTTTCTTCCAGGAATGTGCCAATATTCTGAAGTTGATCACCAGCTGGCAAGGGGCTCCACGAGATCCAATTGCAACTGGTCTGCTCTGGATTGGAGGATTGAAACAGGAAGGTGTTGCTATAACTGACCAAGGAACTAGTCAGACCCCAGCTGGGATCCTGTGAATATTTTTTGAGCTCCTTATCGAAGGAAAGATAGGCTGGTATTGGAGGCAGCCCAGAGGAGGTTCACTCAGCTGGTCCCGAGGATGGACGGACTGCCTTAAGAGGAGGGGTTGAGTAGGTTGGGCCTGTACTCACTGGGGTTTAGAGGAATGAGAGGTGACCTTATTGAAACAGAAGATTCTGAGGGAGGGATTGACAGGGGAGATGCAGGGAGGGTATTTCCCTGTGGGGGAGGGTCTGGGACCAGAGGGTGTAATCTCAGAGAAAAGGGTCACCCATGTCAGACAGAGATATGGAAGAATTTCTTCTCTCGGAGGGGAATGAATTCAGACAGCCTGTTGAGGCTGGGTCATTAAATCTATCCAAGGCTGAGATAGACAGATAGACATAGGAGGGGATAATGCTCGGTGAGTTGAGTCTGACTGTTTGGAGCCTACATGTCCTCAACTTAAGTTTGTGCAATGGGATCCAATCTGGGTCTATCCATGACGTCAGACAGTCACACACCATTCAATGCTGGGTCTGGGTCTATTGTTTCCGTATCATGAGTGAAGCCCTAGCTCAGTAATGAGGAGAATGTACCCACATCAATCTTACCGGGATCTGGGATGCTCTCCCTGAGAATTGGGATGGAAATAGATCCTATTGATAATTGGATTGGAGGGGTGAGCAGGTCCTTGAGGATGATGAGAGAAGCACAATGGCTCTTTCAGAGAGCTGGTATGATCCTTTCGTGCTCCAGGGTTTGAACGTTTGGATGAACCTGAAAGGGGCCAAGTTGCATAACAGCGACCTCGGAGCATAAGCCCCAGGAAATGTGCAGTTCCCACCACCATCTTGACTCGAGCACTTCCTCTTCCTTCAGCTGTCTTCGGTCAACGCCTGGCAGACACGGTGGCATATGAGCAGAAGTTTGGCCAGCACCTGGTGCCCATGGTGGTGGAGCAGTGTGCTGACTTCATTCGGAACTACGGGCTGAATGAAGAAGGTATCTTCCGTCTTCCAGGACAAGACAACCAAGTCAAAGAACTGAGAGATGCTTTCGACTGTGGGGAGAGGCCGTCTTTTGACAGGTAGGCAGATTAATATTTTCAAATGCTCACTCGGGCTGCTTCTATTCTTCCAACTTGTTAAACAGAAACTCAAGGCCTCCCAAGTTGTTTATCTTCTCGTAGACTGCTCAGTACCTGTTCCCTGATATCTCTCCCTCTGAAATAAACCAGGACAAAACATACCTCTTCAAGCCACAGCATTGGCACCCACTCCATGTCCTCAAACTCAAACCAACCGTCTGGTTAATGGCTCTGATGCCATCACGCAACCAACATGACCTTGGAGAGAGATGTGTTTCTGTTCCCGTTATCACGACATAAAACACTGTCAACGTCACCGCTTTCGTTACTCGGTGACACCTTCCGTCTGGATCGCAGGCTGAGTCCTTCGGCAAAGGTACCTCCTGTATTTGTAGAGGGCTCCACACACACGCTGCACAGGCCCTTCTCTGAACTCTCCACACTTTTCCAAAACACTCACTTTGGAAGGAATGGAGTGCACTTTTACTGGGGAATCACAGAACCAAACCAGTCCAGGAGGAAGCCACTTTGTCCATTGTGACCGCACTGGCTCTGTTATCTCGTGCCAGTTTCCTTCCAGATTCCCAAATGCCTGCACGCCATTACTGTCCAATGGCAACTTGATGGCCCTCTTAAATGCCTCAATTCAACCCAACATCAGCATGTCATTCTTCTCAATTCACCCAGAGGTCTCACTGAAGAGACCGCTAACTGAAGTAGAAGCTCACAGAATCGAGGGAGCATTACTGAACCTGGCTGGGAATTAGTTGAGTGGCAGGCGATAGGAAGTGGGGAGAATGGGGAAGCGGTCAAACTGGCAACATGTTGACCGTCGGTTTCCCACAGGGATCTGTGTTAGGATCTCAATTATTCACATTCTTCGGTAATAACTTGGATAGTGGCATCGAAAACCATAAAATCCAGATTTGCTGATGACACAGAGTTAGGAGGCATTGTAGATAGTGTAGATAAAATTCCAAAGTGAGTTTGATGGTCTCAGTGAATGGGCAAAAACTGTGGAGGATAGATTTCGATAGAAGCAAGCATTTTGCACTGAGAAAGGATAGATCATAGTACTTTCTAGGTGGAGTTAAATACAGAGGATGTCCAAAGAGACTTGGGGTTCAGATGCACAGATCGTTAAAACGCCACGAAGAGGTGCAGAACGTAATCGAGACGGCTAATGGAATACTGGCCTTTATATCGAGAGGATTAGAGTACAAGGAAGCAGACGTCACATCTCATCATGGTTAGACCCCACTTGGAGTACTGGGAGCAGGTCTGGGAACTGTGTCCTTCTCTAGAATTTCGAAGATTAAAGGGTGACCTGATCAAAGTCTCCAATATATTAACTGGAAAAGACAGGAGAGATAAAGATAAACTATTTCCGCTGGTTTGGGATTCTTGTACTAGGGGGCGTAGTCTGAGAATTAGGGCCAGAGTATTCAGGGGAGATGTTAGGAAGCATTCCTATACTCAAAGGGTGATAGAGGTTTGGAACTCTCTTCCACAAACAGCAGTGGATGCAGGATCAGTTGTAATTTTTAATTCTGAGAGAGAGAAATGTTTGTTCAGCAAAGGTGTTAAGGGATATGAGCCAAAGGCAGGCAGATGGAGTTAGACCACAGATCAACCATGATCTTATTGAAACGTGGAACCAGCATGAGGGGCTGAATGGCTTCCTCCTGTTCCTATGTTTCCTGATGCCATGGATAGAAAGAAAAGGATGAACAGGGAAAGATCTATTGGTCCACTCGATCTGTCCCATATAATTATGATGCCTCGGGTCTCACAATAGATGGATACCTGGTGGAAGACAGGTCATCTGCAGGAGCGATGAATAAACTCAGACAGAGGAAGACAGAAACGTTTGCAGGCAGCGTCCTGCTCGGACTGAGCTCAGGAGACTTGGAATGAACAGTAGCTGTCAGGATAATCTTCACTTTGTCTCTCCCCACCAACAGCACTGCCCCACAAACCTCACAGCATGTGGGGTAAGCTGGTGGCAAATGTGAGACTTGAGCAACAGCAAGTATGGAAAGAGCAGGGACAGCAAAGGACAGGAGAGGGCAGAGAGGGCGTTTGGCAGATCCTGCCCTTTACCTTGCTCCACTAGGTCATTCTCCTCCAAAGACTCCCATCACACCTCGGCAGTAACTATATAATCCAAGCTCTTGCTCAGGGAGATGATCTGATGGAATTGCAGGGTAAGTTGAAAGGGCATCTGAGCACTGATCTGCTGCAGAATGGGTTGGCTGGAGTGTATTTGGCTCACCCTGAGCACCAGGAGCTGGCGTCTGCACTGTTCTGCTGAGTGGTGCTGTGGTCGGTCAGCAACGTTTGACGAAGGTTAGGTGTAGCCCGCACTGCCCCTTAGCTCTCTGTGCAATGACTGTGCAGTGTTTCAGGGAAACATCATGTTTCCCCAGCGGGGAGTGGTCTTAAACCCTGACTTCACAGGCACAGAAAGAGGCCATTCAGCCCATTGTATCAGTTCGATTTCCCACACATCCCTGCACATTATTTCCATCCAGAGAATTATTCAACGCCCTAATGCATTGCACACAAACAAAGGCAAATTGTTAAAGACCTTTTCGATGCATTCTCCCCACTGTGTACAATTCTCAGCCTATGGGCAGGGCAATCACATCATTCTTCATTTCACCATCTTCTCCAGCATTCTCCCATCCCACCCCACCCCAAACAGAATGCAAACCAAAGTGATAAATTCATTCAAGAAAATGGCACTGGCCAGGCATGGCTAGCTTTGTCCCTGAGAGGAAGCACACACCCAAGCCTGACTGAATCAGGGTCATGGGACATGGGTGTCACTGGCTGGGTCAGTATTTATTGCCCCTTGAGAAGGTGGGGGTGAGCTGCCTTCTTGAACCGCTGCAGTCCATGTGCTGTAGGTTGACCCACAATGTCCTGAGGGAGGGATTTCCAGGATTTTGACCCAGTGGAGGAACAGCGATATATTTCTAAGTCAGGGTGGGGAGTGACTTGGAGGGGAACTTGGACAGGGTGGTGTTCCCATGTATCTGCTGCCCTTGTCCTTCTAGATGGAAATAGTGGTGGGTTTGGAAGGTGCTGTATGAGGATCTTGGGTGAATTTCTGCAGGGCATCTTGTAGATAGTACACACTGCTGCGACTGAGCATCGGTAGTGGAGGGAGTGAATTTTGAAGGTGGTGGAGGGGGAGTCAATCAGGTGGGATTAATGTTATTAATGTCAACTAACATTCACATCATTCCCATTCAATCCAAGTCATTTTATCCAGTAATTCACTTGAAATTGAAATGTGGGTGATATGGGCTTGAATTCCTTTTGTAATTGGAAACAAGAAGCTGGGGGCTACTGAACTCACCTGTGGGAAAAGTCATGACACCTATGGGATTATTTGTGAATGAATTCCTTTGAATCCTTCCCTTTTCCTGCTGCCCACTATCTCTTCATTGGGAGCTAAGATGCTGACACTTGGCTTTCTCTTCCAGGAACACTGATGTGCACACCGTAGCCTCACTCTTTAAGCTGTACCTGAGAGAGCTCCCAGAACCAGTTGTCCCCTGGTCTCAGTACGAAGACTTCCTGGCCTGTAGCCAGCTCATGAACAGCGATGAGGAGCAGGTACGTTCCAATCCCTGACCTGTACCTCTGTGTTGTGCAGTGTAGTGTCAGCGGACGCACTGCGTGACAGTCAAAACTGAACCGAAGGTCACAGACTTGCTGCTATAGGAAACCATTTGTGTTCAGTGAGAAGCTGAGATGACAGGAGGAGTCACAGCATGTTTCAGAGGGATGACAGGCTCTGATTCTGAGAGTAAAGAGGAACTAGGCTCAACTGTGTTCGGGACCTGGAAAGTCACAATTTGATGTCTCTGATACCTTACCATGGCTGATGGAGAGAGAAGTATGGACCCTCCTGTGGTTCATTGTTGCAGCTTTATATGACTTTGGTTAGGCCACACTTAGACTATTGCGTTCAGTTCTGGTTGCTACAGGAAAGGTGTGGAGGCTTTGGAGAGGGTGCAGAAGAGGTTTACCAGGATGCTGCCTGGATTAGAGGGTATGAGCCATAAGGAGAGGCTGAAAAAACTCAGGTTGTTTTCTCTGGAGCAGCAGAGGCTGAGGGGAGACTCGATAGAAATCTATCAAGTTGTGACTTGCATAAATAGGGTTGATGGAATTTTTCTTCCCAGAGTCAAAATGTCTCAGACTAGGGGATCATGCATTTAACGTGAGAGGGGGAAAAGTTCAAAGGAGATGTGAGATGTTTTTTACACAGAGAGTATTGAGAGTCTGGAACACGCTGCCAGGGATGGTGATGGAAACAGATACAGTAGGGACATTTAAGGGACTTTAAGATATGCACATGGATATGCAAGGTATGGAGGGATATGGACCAAGGACAGGCAGGAGGGATTAGTTTAATTTGGCATCATGTTCGGCACAATATGGTGGGCTGAAGGGCCTGTTCCTGTGCTGTATTGTTCTATGTTCCTCCCACTGGACATCTGGCAGTACCTGTCACTGAAATGGTGCTTTGGGATCCTCCTCAGCACAGAAAATGTACCTCCTGGAGTCTTCTCGTGGGCACAGGGAAATGGTGCGGGTGTTTTAGCTAATGTGACAATGCCTTCTCCATCACACAAGAAATTGGGGCATGGATGTTGTGGTATTGAAGGATCCAACAGACATTTATTACAACTAACTATTATGTAAGGAGAAAGACAATGACATCCCTCAGGCACAGAAGTGTCCGGGCTAACATTAAGCATCTGAGTTTAGCACAGAGGAGCATGTTTCCAGTCGAGTGTCATGCTTCAAGTGGTCTGGGGTAAGATGGAGAATGAGATCTTTCTAGCCTCAAGTCAAAAGTTGTGATACAGTGACAGTATCACAAGCATGGCTTTTAAAGGCACGCTGACATATGAGACATCACACAGCAGGGGGTGCCTCATTATACTGACCCAGTGGAACGTGAAGGAAGTTATGGGGCTAGACACTGAGTAGCCTCTCTGCAGTCAACTGTAGAAAGCAGTACTTGAATGACAGCCAGGTCACCTTGAGGGACACCGTCCAGCAGAGAAGGCGTAAGCAGCCTATGGAGAAGGGGCATCGGACCCCGAAACGCTAACTCTGCTTTCTCTCTCTCTCTCTTTCTCTCCGCGGATGCTTCCAGACCTGCTGGGTTCTGAAGAAGGGTCCAGACCCGAAACATCAGCTTTCCTGCTCCTCCGATGCTGCCTGGCCTGCTGTGTTCCTCCAGCTCTACACCTTGTTAGCTCTGATTCTCCAGCATCGGCAGTTCCTACTGTCTCTCCAGCACTTTCTGCTTTTCTTTCAGCTTCCCAGAATCTGCAGATCTTTCGTTTTATATCGACATTATTTCAAAGTCCCTGAGAAGCACGATTAGGTTTGTAAAATCGAAGAGCATCACATTGGAAGAGGAATGGGGATAAGGGAAGAGGTGTGGCCTGCTGGATCCAATGTTTCCCATCAGGACTGATTGTCAGGCAATAGACAGGGGACTGGGACGGTGAACAGAGGTTCAGAAGTTGCACCAGAAATCAACAAATATCACTCTTTCAAATATTTGCTCTCAGGCCGGGCAGAATGGACAGTGAGAAGAGACAAATCATCTGAATTGTGACTTTTTCTCCACAGGGGCAACAGGAAGTGATGAAACAGGTTTCGTTACTGCCTCAGGCGAACTATAACCTGCTCAGCTACATCTGCAGGTACTATCCCTCCATCCCACCGCGCCCCCCCCCCCCCCCCACGCCATCAGAGACACTCACTGTGATCCCAGCCTCAGCCCCTCTACAGCTACCGCTGGATCTTCAGAATAGATAGGCCATTGCAAACCATGTGAGACAGGGATAAGGGAGTGGGACTGGGAGACAAGGAATCTGGGAGAGGGGTAATACGGGGCTCAGGAGAGAGCAACATGGATCATGTAAAAGGGGATGTGAGCTCGCAGCACCAGGGAATGTTGGAATGGGAGTGGATGGAGTAGGATTGGAAGCAGGAACATCAAGTTGGGAATAAAGGGATGTCTGACGTGAAGAGGTGGAAGTTAACGGTTCAGGATTTCAAGACTTGACACTGTCTGAATGGACCAAATAATAGTGTTTCCCTATCACAGGCCAGAAACCTGATGGATTTCTGCACCAAGCAGTGTTGATCCTACTCATTCAAAACAGTCTGAAACTGGAGGAGGATGTGTTGTGCATCCACTGGCAGTAATCAGTTCATCTGAGGCTGAACCTTGGAACAGTATCTCAGGTGGTTCCCCAACATGGAACACTTGCTGGGTAACTCCCTAGGGAATGGTTAGGGTTCCCGTGAGCGCAGAGGGGAGGAATTATGTACCATCACCATCGCGAGAGAAGTGGAGCTAAAGGCAGACAAGACCCCCTGGTCCCCCTGGCAGGGATCCTAAAAGCGATAGCTGCAGAGAGAGTGGATACGCTGGTTGTAATGTTTCAAACACTGGGGGAGAACATTGATTCAGCTGGAACTTTCAAAAAGGAAATGGGATAAAGGCTGAAGGTGTTTAAAAAAAAATCAGATCTGGGGAAAGAGCTAGCATGGAATGGAGGGGTGCAGTGGCATCTGTGCTGTTGTCTCACATTCAGCCCTGACACTGTTCTCCGCAAAAACCATTTTGGGGGCGATTGGTTCCTGAGGCTCGCAGAGTGAATGTTTATTTATTTTGTTTTGTTCCCCGGCCAGGTTTCTATACGAGGTCCAGCTCAGCTCCAAGATCAATAAAATGAGCGTGGACAATCTGGCAACTGTCATCGGGGTGAATCTCCTCAGACCCAAACTCGAAGATCCCGTGGCCATCATGAGAGGCAAGTCCAGGTCTGGCGGGTGACCAGAGGCCAGTCCAAATCCTCGCTCGCCTGTCACATCTCTGGTTTGTGTGGTTCTTGGGACAGGGCCTGGAGACCAACACGAGATGCTACAGTGGGCAGCTGCGTCTGCTTCTTCAGGGTGGGATACATCATTGCGGAGAGAGACTGACACATCAAAGTGCCAACTCGGCATCACTGTGACGGCAGGTCAGAGGCTCGGAGCCTGAGGCTAGGCCAATAACTCCCCGAAGGCTCTCGCCATCAACAAGGTCCCAACCCAGGAGCATTTATCAAATACTGTCCACTGGGCCTGGAAGGTTTCAGCTTCAACAGGACGCTCACCGTCATCTGCTTAATTAGCACCAGAATCCACAAGCATCCACTCCCTCCACAAATAACACTCAGTAGTAGCAGTGTGTACCATCTACAAGATGCACTGCAGAAATTCACCAAAGATCCTCAGACAGCACCTTCCAAACCCACGACCACTTCCATCTAGAAGGACAAGGACAGCAGATACATGGGAACACCACCACCATCAAGTTCCCCTCCAAGCCACTCACCATCCTGACTTGGAAATATATCGCCGTTCCTTCACTGTCACTGGGTCAAAATCCTGGAATTCCCTCCCATTGTGGGTCGACCTACAGCACATAGACCACAGTGGTTCGAGAAAGCAGCTCCCCCCCACCTTCTCAACGGGCAACTGGGGAACAGTCAACAAATTAGAACGTAGAACAGTACAGCACAGTGCAGGCCCTTCGGCCTACAATGTTGTGCCGACCTATTATCCTACTAAGATCAAACCCTACCCTAAGATGCATACCCTACATTATACTATTATCCATGTGCCAATCCAAGAGTCGCTTAAAAGTCTCTAAAGTATCTGACTCCACTACCACTGCCGGCAGCGCATTCCACACACCCACCGCTCTGGCCCAGTCAGTGATGCCCACGCCCTTTGACAGAATGAGAAACACTGAAGCTATCCCTGGAAGAGATTACCTGTTCTGCCCTCATGTGTTGACCAAGTTACACCGAGTAAAGGAAAAGAAACCCTCCAATTGTGTGGCTTCACAAGACAGCTGACAGGAATAGGGCAGCACATGCGACATGTTCTGGATTATGTGCATGTACATTAACTGATGAGGTGTGGCTAACTTGCCGTTCTTGCCTGGAGCATTGGGACTTTAGGCTGGTGTAGAAAAGTGGGCCTGGAGTGTTCCTTCTTCGCAATGTTCATGTTGCTTGCACATATTTGGTAGAAACATGGGGCTTGCAAATGTTCCATTCAAAAGTGGAGCGACGTCAGTCAGAAATGGGATGGGGGGTTGGGGCGGCGGGGTGGGGGCGCTGCGTGGGGGGTGGCGGGGGACAGGAGGTGTCCGGGGAACTGGTGGGAAGACGCAGCAGCCAGATTTCAGATCCCAATCCTGATCCACAGTGAGCTGAAGCCCGGCATTGACACCGTGGAATTGGCGAAGCTGGAGGCAACAGCAATACCCTGCAGTAAAAGCTGAAGCCCCAGGGTGGGGATGGTGAGGACTGCTGACTGGAAACTTGCTCAATGCATCTTCGAGGGAGCACAGAGAAGTGTGGCTGTTTACCCCAGGCCTGGCCAACAACTGAGAATGCTCGACTGATTCCAACCGCAGGCTGTGGCAGAGGGCAGAATTGGAAGAGTGTGCGGAGAGGGTTGGAGGTGAGCGGGTGATATAGTTTTGAGCTGAGGTCAGTGTGGGGCTTGAAGGGCATTTTGCAGCTGGCGGAGCTGCACAGGCATTCACCCCCCCCTCCCCTTGTCGTTCTCAGTGTCAGAGCTCGCATGGTGGGAAAGTGCTGCTGACTACGTGCTAAAGCTCGGTTGGACAATAACCAGATCCTCTCTCTGTGTTTTTCTCTCTATGGAGACAGGGACTCCACAGATTCAGAAGCTGATGACTGTTCTGATCAGCAAACATGATGAACTGTTCCCAAAATACAAGGACAAGCCTCCTTCCCCCTCCTTGAGAACGAGTGCCCAGCGAAGCATGGTGGGTTGGGGTGCTGCGGACCCGCTAACTGGAACAACAACGAGAACACACAAGGTGAGGGTCAGCGGCCGAACTGAGTGTCTGACTCCAGGCTCTCTGAATCACCAGTGCTACAGCTCACCCTGGGCCAATTTCCTTCCATCCCACTTCCAGCCCACAGCAACTCATCAGATGGCTCTTCCTGTCTCATCCCAGGAGACCCAAGGCCTCACTTTGAAGAGGCACCCTCCGAGGATGGGGAGCGAAGTGGGGAAGTTTCAGGGAGGTCATTTGGAGACCAGAGATTTGGACACAGCACCGTCCATGTTTCCTCAGGGAAGTGAGGGCTGACAGAACTGAGAGCTCTCTGAGATGTCTCCTAGGGCTGGGGTTCGATACAGAGTGAGGTGGGGACAGAGTCAGGGTGGGGGTGGGTTACAAAGTGAGGGGGGGTGCAGAGTGATCTGGGGTGGGGTACAGAGTGCGTGGG
>NW_025965993.1:0-2997 GCF_021869965.1 Rhincodon typus | reverse complement strand
CTGCCCCTGTGTGTTACACTGACACAGTCAGACACCCTGCTCCTGCCCCTGTGTGTTACACTGACACAGTCAGACACCCTTCTCCTGCCCCTGTGTGTTACACTGACACAGTCAATCCTGCTGTTGTTTTGCAGCCTCGAGAAGGAGAATTATGAAGTCTGGGCTAAGGTGGTACGATTGAATGAACAGTTGGAGATTGGGAAGAAGCAGTGTGAAGCCTTGGAGATCCGACTGCAGAATGCGAACAGGGCACGCGAGGAGGCAGAGAAACGCAACCAGCTCCTTGAGCAGGAGCTCACCAACTTCTTTGAGAAAAACAAGGGAGAGTAAAGTTCATTCCCGACACCTTCATGGAGCCCCCTTACTCGGACTGGAATGACTGATACACACAAATAGGCACAGACACACACATCCGCACACAGACATACACACACACACACACACATGCACGCACGCACACACACACACATACACACACACATACACACACACACACACACACACACACACACACATGCACACACATGCATTCCCGTGGCAGAGTTTTTGATACAGTCCACCTGACTGGGGAACTGAAGGACAAGGGAAATTCTGCAAGACTCTGTCGACCCTGAGTGAGTGGGGAAAGGCTAACAATCCCCCCTGACAATGTGATTGGCTGGTATCCAGCAGTAGACAGTCATTGACATGCTGTGTGTGGAGGGCTATGTCCAACAGGCTATCTGAATGAAAGTAACGTTCCTCACCAGATTGGAGAAGGTGCTGTCTTTCTCGAATTCTTTGTGAGCCCTCTCATGATGAACAAGTAGTCAAGAACCTCATGGTACCTGGAATTGATGTCCCGTGTGAAGACCTGGCCAGGTTTATCAGGGTGGGAAATCCTCTCTCTGTTTTGTTGTACCTCACCCCCACCCCCATAGCCAGTGCTGAGTGCGTCTGATCATTAATATTCCTTTGGGACATGTTCCTGATGCCTATGCTTGGGAGGGTGAAGCCCTGAGCTTCAGTGGGGCAGGGAGCTCTGGAAGTTCTCCATCCCTTGTTGTTTCTGGGTCTGTTGACTCACTGATGGAGATCATTTGCTCTCCGGTTGTATGGTCACCAAATCCATCTGTCACTGAGTCTCACAAATGGCCAGGATTGCAAAGTGCCTGTGAGACGGAGAATGGTCTATCTGGATTCCCACATTCCCACATTGGCCATGACTTGTGTCTGTAACATTGGCACTCCTTAGACGCTGCCACCTTGTGTACCCCGCAGGCTATGAGCTGCAGATGCTGAGGCGGGTTCTGACAATGCCCTTAGCGTGGACATTTGCTGAAGCATGATTGTCTTGCCCCAGCCTGTGCTTGGACTGCTTCGTTTGCTTTCAGTTAGTTTTATCGGCACATTGCCCTGATGCTGCGCTTCGCTATCTCCTGATGACTCTGCTCTGTTTAATCCTGGATTGAGCTGTCAGCTAATTGCAGCTCAGTCTCTGTGAATGTATAAACACACAGACAACAGCATGACAAGGTGACAGAAACTGTCCAGTTCAAAACCAGCAAATTCTTCAAGGTGCAGTCACAGCCTTTGTGTCCCACATACATTTCACAGGAACTCTGATTTTTTTTTCCTTCTCCTTTCTCCTACCAGCATTGTGCATCTGTGACATGAAAGCTGGTGTCTCATAAAGACGACTTATGAAGTCTCACAGTTTGTTGCAGACGGTTGTGGCTGAGTCGTAGTAATGTAAATATTGACTTTCATTGCTTTAAGAGAAAAAACAGGGAGCGGAGAAGCATTGTGAAAATAAAGGTTTGGTTGTCTCCAGATGACTTCCTCTTTCAAATTGAAGGATTCTGGTCCTATTTACATCGAATCATAGAATCCCTACGGCGTGGAAGCTGGCCATTCGGCCCATCGAGTCACACCAACCTTCTGAAGAGCATCCCATTCCCATCCCAGTAACCCCACATTTCCCATGGCTAACTCACCTAGCCTGCACATCCCTGGACACTTTGGGGTAATTGAGCATGGCCAATCCTCCTAACTGACACATTCCTGGACACTATACGGTAAGAGAGCATGGCCAATCCTCCTAACCCACACATCCCTGAACACCATGGTGCAGTTGCATTTTTTCTGAAGAAGGGTCTAGGCCCGAAATGTCAGCTTTCCTGCTCCTCTGATGTTGCTTGGCCTGCTGTGTTTATCCAGCTCTACACCTTGTTATCTCATGGTGCAACTGAGTATCGCCAACCCACCTAACCTACACATCCCTGGACCATGGTGTAATTAAGTACGGCCAATCCACCCTAACCTGCACATCTTTGGACTTGTCTTCACATGTTTAATTGATCTGCACCTTCAATACATCTGCATTCATCACCTCCATTATTCCCTGTGATCGGGAGTTAGCCAGGTTAGTTCTGAATGAAGAGGTCTCTCCCAAATTCTTGAGTGAAGATATTGATGACTATTTTATCCACTTGGTTCTGGTCTCCCACACTGTGTCCACTCCCACCCAACCAAATATTGGAAGGTCTCCATCCCGTCCCCTTTCCAGAGTGAAGCTTGTTCAGGCTCTGTCTATCTCTCTGTTTTGGCATTGCCATCCTTTTGAATCGTCTGTAATCCTCCCAAGAGTCCTGTAATCTCTTCCACAGCATGGTGATGTAGCTCTGAGATGGGTTTTATCCCTGAAACCAGCTTCATGGCCATTATTAAACTCTCAATTCCAGATTTTAGTGGGACTGAAATTCCACCATCTGCCATGGCAGGATTTGAACCTGGGTCCCTGGACTATTACCCAGCCCTCTGGATTAACAAAAAAAACATAAGAACTGTGGATGCTGGAAATCAGAAACACAAACAGAAATTGCTGAAAAAGCTTAGCAGGTCTGCAGCATCTATGGAGAGAAATCGGAGTTAATGTTTCACGCCCAGTAACCTTTCTTCAGAACTGATCGTAGCTGGGAAAACGTTGTCTTTTTCTGTAGAAGGCAGGGTGGGGGG
>NW_025965992.1:54010-81139 GCF_021869965.1 Rhincodon typus | reverse complement strand
GGAGCTGGGGGTAGAGCGCCTGCTCGGGGAGTCTCGTGGATAGCCCATCATCGTCAATCGCGGGTGGTCAGTGCATCAATGCTGGGGACGTTGGCCTGGTTGGGAACGTTGGTGTTGCTGTATCTTCCTTCCCAGCGGATTTGCAGGATCTCGCACAGGCAGCGTTTGGTCGTACTGCTCCTGCACCTTGAGGTGTCTGCTGTAGACAGCCCACATCTCAGGGCCATATAGGAGGGTGGGAACCACCATAGTTCTGAAAGCCATGACCTGGGATCGTGTTGTTGTCCTTTTCCTAAGGTGGCTGAAGGCTGCGCTCGCACATTGGAGGAAATGCTGGATCTCTTCATCAATAGCTACTTTCATAAACAGCACATTGCTGAGGCATTGGAAGTGGTCAGCATTCTCTTAGGCCTTCCTGTGGACGTTGATGACCGGGGAGTCGGGGTTTGGGGATGGAGGAAGGTTTCAGTCCACATGCCAGGCCAGCTTGGTGGAGGATCTTTGTCTTGCAGATGTTCAGGATGGGACCCAGGCTGCCATATGCCTCAGTAAAGGTGCAGGGGATGGTCTGGGGCCCATCCTCTGAGATTGCACACACACAAACATCATCTGCAGCTCGATGACACTGGTCGGGGGGTGACTTTGGTTTTGGATTGAGGGCAGCGGAGGGGGAATAATTTCCTGCTGGTCTGTGCATTAGCCCCGCTCCAGCGGGGAGCTTGGCAGCAGCAAGATGAACCATTACCGGGAGTTAGATGGAGAGCAGTGTTGGGGCAGTGACAGAGCCCTGCTTGACACCGGTCTGAGTGGGGAATGGGTCGGTGGTGGACCTGTTTGTCATTACCATGATCTCCATGTCGATGTAGAGCAGCCGAAGGATGGTGACAAACTTCATGGTTGCAATGAAAGGACTCTCCATAATGCTTCCGTATTGATGGTGTGAAAGGCCTTTGTAAGGTTAAAGAGGGCCACGTACAGGGGGTTAGGTTCATTTCTCTGCATTTCTCCTGTAGCTGTCACACAGTGAAAATCACGTCTATATTATACCCCTCTGTGGCTGGGTGCCATGTTGCATTTTCAGGAGGTGTCCCTCAGCCACAGGGAGGAGATAGTTGAGAAGGACCTTGGTGATGAATTCTCTAACAGCAGGGAGACTCCCCTGTAGCTACCACAGCTGTGGCAGCTCGGAGCTCTCCTGGGAAGCTCCCCTCCTTCCAGGTAAAAGCAGACAAGGATGTGTAGGCTGCAGCGGGAGCTCTTTTCCTCTGCACTTCAGTACCTCAGTGGGGAATACCACCTGCTCCAGCAGCCTTGTTGTTCTTAAGCTGGTAGACAGCCTTCTCCACTTGGTGCAGGGTGGGGGTGCTGCCAATCTCCCGGCCTGTGAGATGCTATGGGATACTGTCAAGAACACATAAGATCGATGACAGAGCCCTGGTTGAGGAGGTCTCTGAAGCACCTCTCACAGCATTGTTTAATGCCTTCTTTATCTTTGATAAGAGTCACTCCGTCCTTGGCCAGCAGTGTGGTGGGGCCTTGGGTGTTTGGTTCTGTGGTACCCCACTATTCACTGTCTGCCACTTAGAAAAAGACACTTTTTTAAAAATCCATTTCAAAACGCTACCCCGAATCCCATGCGCTTTAATTTTACACGTTGATCACTTATGTGGGACTTTGTCGAAAGTTTTCTCAAAGTCCAAGTAAACCATATCCACTGTGTCTCCCTCATTAACTCTATTCGTTACAACCTCGGACAATTCCTGTAGATTTATCAAGACTGATTTTCCATTTCGTAAATCCATGCTGACTCTGTCCAATCCTCTCACCAGTTTCCAAGTGCTTATCTATTAAATATTTTATGATGGACTCTAACATTGTCCCCCACCACCAATGTCAAACTGACTGGTCTATAATTCCCAGTTTTCTCTCTGCCACTTCTTTTCAAATATTGTGGGATTACATTAGCTACCCTCCAATCCTCCAGTGTCTATAGAATCTTGTAAGATGACACTAATGCACCCTCTGTTTCTAAACCACTTCCTGAAGTATTCTGGGATGTAGATTATCAGGCCCTGGGAATTTTATCAGCCTTCAATCCCTTCAATTTCCCCAACACCATTTCTCTGCTAATATTGATTTCCTTCAGTTCCTCCCTCTCACTAAGCTCTGTGTTCCCCAACATTTGTGGGATATTATTTGTGTCCTCCTTTATGAACATAGAACTAAAGTGTGTATTTAGTTGGTCAGCCATTTCTTATTCCCCATTATAAAGTCCTCCATTTCTGACTGTAAGGGAGCTATATTTGTCATCACCAATCATCTTCTCTTCACATACCTATAGAAGCTCTTACAGTCAGTTTCTATGTTTCCTGAAAGCTCACTATTATGCTCTATTTCCATTTTATAAATCAGTCACTTGGTCCTCCTTTGCTGAATTCTAATCTGCTCCCAATCCTCGGGTCTGTTGCTTTTTATCAAATCTGACAATACTGAAAAGGACCTTCAACCAGCAAGTTTGTCCTGCCAGGAATATATTATTCTCTATACTACTCCCAATTTCCCACACTGGGCCCATAGCCTTGGAAGTTATGAGATTTCCTGCCTGAACACCCTTCCCGGGCAGTGCATTCCAGTTTCCCACCATCCTCTGGGTGGAAACTATTTCCCCTCAAATCCCTCTAAACCTCTGTCTTTTACTTTATAATGATGCCCCCTTGTTATTGACCCTTTGACTAAGGGGAACAGTTGCTTTCTATCCACAAAACTGTTCGGAGGAAGGGTCATTCGACCCAAAACATTAACTCTGATTTACCACTACAGATGCTGCCAGACCTGCTGAACTTTTCCAGCAACTTCTGTTTTTGTTTCTGATTTACAGCATCCACAGTTCTTTTGGTTTTTAGTTTTGCTTTCTATCCACCCTGTCCATGCCCCTCATGATCTTACACACCTCCATCAGGTCCCCTCTAAACTTTCTCTGCTCTAAAGATAACAACCCGAACTTACCCAGTCTCTCGTCATCGCTGAAATGCTGCATCCCAGGCAGTATCCTGGTGAATCTCCCTCTGCACCCCCTCCAGTGCAATCACATCCTTCCTACAGTGTGGAGACCAGAACTGCTCATCACCTCCCTGA
Source organism: Rhincodon typus (assembly GCF_021869965.1). Classification (NCBI taxonomy): domain Eukaryota; kingdom Metazoa; phylum Chordata; class Chondrichthyes; order Orectolobiformes; family Rhincodontidae; genus Rhincodon; species Rhincodon typus. Next base: position 78,004 of record NW_025965992.1, on the reverse strand, counting down.
TCTTATAATGTATGTGTCAGATTGTAAGAGGTTAGAGCATCTAAGCCTGGGTCAGATTATTACCTGAATGGCTGTAAATTGGGAGAGGGGAGTGTGCAGTGGGACCTGGGTGTCCTTGTGCACCAGTCGGTGAAGGTAAGCATGCAGGTGCAGCAGGTGCTAAAGAAGGTAAATGGTATGTTGGCCTTCATTGCGAGAGGTTTCGAGCACAGGAGCAGGGATGTGTTGTTGCAGTTATACAGGGCCTTGGTGAGACCACACCTGGAATATTGTGTGAAGGTTTAGTTTCCTTTCCTGAGAAAAGGAAGTGGAGTGCAGCAAAGGTTTACCAGGCTGATTCCGGGGATGGCGGGTCTCACATATGAGGAGAGATTGACTAGGCTTGGGATTGTTTTTGCTACAGTTCAGACGAATGATGGGGTGGGGCGGGGGGGGCGCGAGCACAGGGATCTCATAGAGACTGATAAAATTCTAACAGGACAGGATAGGGTAGATGCAGGGAGGATGTTCCTGATGGTGGGTGTGTCCAGAACCAGGGGTCACAGTATGAGGATTCGGGGCAGACAATTTAGGACGGAGATGAGGAGACATTTCTTCACCCAGAGAGTGGTGAGCCTGTGGAATTCATTACCACAGGAAGTAGTTGATGCAGAACATTGGATGTATTCAAGAGGCGCTAGATATAGCACTCGGGGCGATTGGGATCGAAGGTTATCGGGAGAAAGCAGGATTAGGCTATTGAGTTGGACAATCAGCCATGATCATGAAGAATGGTGGAGAGTGGATCGAAGGGCTGAATGGCCTCCTCCTGCTTCTATCCTCCATGTTTCTATGTTTCTATGTATGTATTCTAAGAGGACACAGACCAATCTGTGATCAGGCACAGGTTCTACAAATTTCCAGAATTGGACTAGTTTTACTGGTGGAGTAAAAAAGAAAGCTGACTCTGCACTATTGGTCTTAAAAAGCTCTCACTTAACCTTAATCACCCAAATCAGCCGATTCGCAGTGATACTGCATCATGTATTGACACTCTTCCCAGAATGCCTCACTGTGATACTGACCACAGGACACTCTTCCCAGAATGCTTCACCATGATACTGACCGTGGGACACTCTTCCAGAGTGCCTCACCGCGATCACCACAGGATACTCTTCCGAGAATCCCTCACTGTGATACTGACCGCGGGACACATTTCCCAGACTGCCTCACCACGATACTGATCATGGGTCACACTTCCCAGAATCCCTCACCATGATACTGACCGCGGGACAGTCTTCCCAGAATGCCTCATCACGATACTGACCATGGGTCACACTTCCCAGAATGCCTCACCACGATACTGACCACGGGTCACACTTCCCACAATGCCTCACCATGATACTGACCGCAGGACACTTTACCCAGAATGCCACACCACGATACTGACCATGGGACACTCTTCCCAGAATGCCTCACTGCGATACTGACCGTTGGACACACTTCCCAGAATGGATCACTGCGATACTGACTGTGGGACACACTTCCCAGAATGCCTCACCACGATACTGACCATGGGACTCATTTCCCAGAATGCCTCACCGCGATACTAACTGCGGGACACTCTTCCCAGACCATGATGCTGACTGAAAGTCACTCTTCCTGGTCATCCCAGATGTGGTGCATCTGGGACTCTGTATGTAGGTTAGCTGTTACCAAACCTGCTTACACAGCAGTGTAAGCTATTGATACCATCACTGGAAGAATGCTCACACAAAGTCTTCCACAGAATAAAAGATCAATTTTGATGGATTGTAAATATGTTTATGACATATTAGTGAACTGCTGGTTACATTATATGCAAGATACAGAAGATATGGGAGCAGAATAAGGCCATTCAGCAACATGATGGTCTCTTGTGACACGTCAGGCCCAGTTTAAGGGTAAGTACACCTTACTGTTCGCTACATGGACTTAGCACTAGAACAACAACCATCAAATAAACCAGAACTGGTTCATAGAACAAATTACAGCACAGGAACAGGCCCTTCGGCCCTCCAAGCTGCGCCAATCCAGATCCTCTATCTAAACCTGTCGCCTATGTTCCAAGGATCTGTATCCCTCTGCTCCCTGCCCATTCATGTATCTGTCTAGATACATCTTAAATGATGCTATCGTGCCCGCCTCTACCACCTCCGTTGGCAATGCGTTCCAGGCACCTACCACTCCCTGCATAAAGAACTTGCCACACATATCTCCCTTAAACTTTTCCCCTCTCACCTTGAAATCGTGACCCCTAGTAATTGAGTCCCCCACTCTGGGGAAAAGCTTCTTGCTTTCCACCCTGTCGATACCCCTCATGATTTTGTAGACCTCAATCAGGTCCCCTCTCAACCTCCGTCTTTCTAACGTAAATAATCCCAATCTACTCAACCTCTCTTCATAGCTAGTGCCCTCCATACCAGGCAACATCCTGGTGAACCTCCTCTGCATCCTCTCCAAAGCATCCACATCCTTTTGGTAATGTGGCGACCAGAACTGTACGCAGTATTCTAAATGTGGTTGAACCAAAGTCCTATACAACTGTAACATGACCTGCCAACTCTTGTACTCAATATCCCGTCCGATGAATGAAAGCATGCCGTATGCCTTCTTGACCACTCTATCGACCTGCATTGCCACCTTCAGGGTACAATGGACCTGAACACCCAGATCTCTCTGTGCATCAATTTTCCCCAGGGCTTTTCTATTTACTGTATAGTTTGCTCTTGAATTGGATCTTCCAAAATGCATCACCCCCAAAACGTCAGCTTTCCTGCTCCTCTGATGCTGCTTGGCCTGCTGTGTTCATCCAGCTCTACACCTTGTTATCTCACCTTGCATTTGCCTGGATTGAACTCCATCTGCCATTTCTCCGCCCAACTCTTCAATCTGCTGCAATATTCTGCTGCATTCTCCGCCAGTCCCCTTCACTATCTGCTACTCCACCAATCTTAGTGTCATCTGCAAACTTGCTAATCAGATCATCTATACCTTCCTCCAGAACATTTATGTATATCACAAACAACAGTGGTCCCAACACGGATCCCTGTGGAATACCACTGGTCACAGTTCTCATTTTGAGAAACTCCCTTCCACTACAACTCTCTGTCCCCTGTTGCCCAGCCAGTTCTCTATCCATCTAGCTAGTACACCCTGGACCCCATGCGACTTCACTTTCTCCATCAGCCTACCATGGGGAACCTTATCAAATGCCTTATTGAAGTCCATGTATATGACATCTACAGCCCTTCCCTCATCTATTAACTTTGACACTTCCTCAAAGAATTCTATCAAGTTGGTAAGACATGACCTTCCCTGCACAAAACCATGCTGCCTATCACTAATAAGCCCATTTTCTTCCAAATGTAATTAGATCCTATCCCTCAGTATCTTCTCCAGCAGCTTCCCCACCACTGACGTCAGGCTCACTGGTCTATAATTACCTGGATTATCCTTGCTACCCTTCTTAAACAAGGGGACAATATTAGCAATTCTCCAGTCCTCCGGGACCTCACCCGTGCTCAAGGATGCTGCAAATATATCTGTTAAGGCCCCAGCTATTTCCTCTCTCGCTTCCCTCAGTAACCTATGATAGATCCCATTCGGACCTGGGGACTTCTCCACCCTAATGCCTTTTAGAATACCCAACACTTCCCCGCTCCTTTTGCCGACTTGACCTAGAGTAATCAAACATCGATCCCTAACCTCAACATCCGTCATGTCCCTCTCCTCGGTGAATACCAACGCAAAGTACTCATTAAGAATCTCACTCATTTTCTCTGACTCCTCGCATAACTTCCCTCCTCTGTCCTCGAGTGTTCGTTCCTCCCAGGAACAGCCCATTCTATTCCTGATGGACAGAGTGTATCTCATGATGCCCATTCACACTTTCAGGTCCTAGCCGTCCTATAAAACATTGCCCCCTGGCCTGTACATTTCAGCTGGGGTAACAGCAGCTTATACATCCCTGCCACTCAATAGCAGTTTGATCATGACTGAGTTTTCTCACAGCGAGTGGATCATGGTGGAGCTGACAGCAAGCACTGACAGCCTGTTGGTAACATCTTCACTGAGGGATAAAGGGGACAATTGAGGCTATTGAAGCTCTGTGCCCAGCTTCTATAATTTGAGCTTTTCCTGGGAACTGTGTGACTAGTTGATGTTGAGGATTGGTGATGAGTTTGTTGACTAAGGCCTATCGACAGTTCAGAGCGCACTGTAGAAAGTCATCCAGTCTTTATGATCTGCAAGTTCCCCTCTGAGCCATTCACCACCCTGACTTGGAAATATATCGGCGTTCCTTTGGTGTCACTGGGTCAAAATCCTGGAAGTCCCTCCCTAAGGGCAGTGTGGGTCAACCCACAACAGGTGGACTGCAGTAGTTCAAAAAGGCAGCTCACCATCACCTTCTCAAGGCCAAGTAACACCTCAAAGGGAGGTAGAAGTTTTGATCTCTCTTCCACAAACAGCAGTGGATGCTGGATCAATTGTTAGTTTTAAATCTGAGACAGATACATTTTTGTGAAGTAGAGACGCAGGGGCCAAAGGCAAAGATATGGAGTTGGCCAAAGATCAGCCATGATCTGATTGAATGCTGGAACAGACTCAAGAGGCTGAATGGCCTACTCCTGTTCTTGTATTCCTACGTTTCTAACAAGAGACAGCCAATAAATGGAGCCAGAGATGCTCACATTCCCATGAATGAGCAAAACGACTATTGACATTTGACTGATTAGAGGCTGGGTTGTTAAGTATATTTAAGCTTGATTGTGGGCAGCTATTTAACCAGGAAGGAAATTAAGGGTTATGGGAAAAAGGCAGGAAAGTGGAGTTGCAGATGATCAGATTAGCTGTGATCTCATTGAAAGGTGGGGAAGGCTCAATGGTCCCAAAAACCTACTCCTGCTCCTACAGCTCATGGCCTTGCATGTGACGGCCCGTCACTGTGACATCTCCTGAAGAGGTGAGCTCTCTCCTCCAGCTGTTTCACAAATCCCTCATGTTTTCCTGGACCCAATCCCAATGTTTACGAGAGGGAAACCCACAAGCCTTCAGACTAGAGGATTATCCAACCTCCTGCACTCATTGTCAATGCAGTGATAGCCCACTGTGCTCGTGTTGAATTGTCCCAGATAGAATCCTTCACAATGACCTCTTCGAGTCTCAAGCCTTGGAGACACCTCAAGGCCCTTGTACGCTGGGGATGTCGAGGTCTGTCAATGAAATGACACGAGAGTGGTCAGTGCAGCAGTCAGTACCACACATGGCTTTTGGTAGGTATACCCAATGCAGCTGTCTCTCTGCCTGGTTAATCTGATGCCAATGCACAGAACAGGAACAGGGTGATGGAAATGGAGAACTGCACTGGTGTTGAAGAATTTGCTGTCCATCCCACTCGTCCAAATTCCTCACCTTCACTGGATGACATTCATCGATCTGGCCAGGACAGTCACTCAGACTGGTTGGTTTTCTGACTCTGGCACAGCAGGAAGCAGAGAATTCCTGCTTCCCTTTGTGACAGTTGGTGATTAGTGAGAGTGGTTTGCATGTTGTCGGGGGAGAGAGAGGTTTCAGCACCATCAGATTACCATGAAGACCTTCAGGAAGACAAGTTAGCGATGCTCTGAGCAGAGCTCACACCAGCTTCACGTCGGTGTTCCAGTCCTTGAGCCTTCCAGAAGAGAACAGAACCTGTCACAGTTTCTGCAGCTGCCCCTCCTCAGGTACACGGCTCTCCCTGAGGCTGGCTTTGATGCCAGGACTCAGCGGCTCACAGAGCAGACTCCAAAGAAATGCTTCCCAGTGGCTAATGTGACAGTAAACACATTCAGACAACAGGCAAAGAGCTAAAATAAATTTATTAGCATCAGAATTTCGCTTAAAAAGAGAGATAGTGTTCAATGTAGACGGCAGACGGGGTTACACCCAGGACAACCATTGATGACACAACACAAAGATTTAGGGCAATGGAGTTTTAAAAACACTCCAGTGAATCTCTTCCAAACATGAAAATACAAATGGACAGTTTTCCCAATTACATTAGCAGGCAATAATTTTCACTCCTTCACAAGAATTGACAGTTAAAGGCTGAGATTAAAGACCATGCTTCCATGGATACAGCTCCCACACACACACTGACTCTCACTGGGGTACGGTCCCACACACACACTGACTCTCACTGGGGTACGGTCCCACACACACACTGACTCTCACTGGGGTACAGTCCCACACACACACTGACTCTCACTGGGGTACAGTCCCACACACACACTGACTCTCACTGGGGTACAGGGTCCCCCACACACACTGACTCTCACTGGGGTACAGGGTCCCCCACACACACTGACTCTCACTGGGGTACAGGGTCCCCCACACACACCGACTCTCACTGGGGTACGGGGTCCCACACACACACTGACTCTCACTGGGGTACGGTCCCACACACACACTGACTCTCACTGGGGTACGGTCCCACACTCACACTGACTCTCACTGGGGTACAGTGCCACACACACACACAGACTCTCACTGGGGGACGGGTACCACTGACACTGACATATTCAGTGTAGTACAGGAATATTATTGTTTTCCTAATAACTGAATGACCCTGAGTCTCACCCACTGGGTGGGTGAAGATGTGTATGACACGGGTTCCTGCTGAGGATGTCTGAAACGAGGCAGCTACCAAGCCATCAGCTCTTGATGTCTCTGCCTGCACAGTGTCCATCAGCCTATGTTTGAAAGGAGGCTGAAATGGTGTGAAACATCAGACCTGGATATTTCAGAGATCTATCGACCTGTCCCAGCTGAGTCCATCTTTACTTCTGTCTCTCTGATGGGAATTGCCCTGTCATTGGCTGGATCAATGGGAGAATCCTTGGGATGAGCCAGATGGAGGGGGTTTTGGCCGTGTCATTCTCGATGGTTGCTGCTCTGTTTCCAACGCTGAGAGGGTTTGCGATTGTGCAGAGCTACCTCCATGACCTCACAGCCCCCAGCAATCTTCTCCTGTGCTATGAAGAAGATCGCCACACTGGCAAAGTACCACCGTGCCAGGCTGTACGACCAGATGAGCACAAAGATGCCAATCACAAAAAAAGTCCAGTAGATGATAGAGAAGAACTTGATGAGGAAGACCCGACCCCTGGACTTGCAGGGAGGCAGCCGGGCGCGAAGCTGTGTCCCGACCTGATCCTGCCTCTGAATCCAGCTCAGAGCTGAGCTGTGGAGTAAAACTCGACTTTGGCCCTTGCTCTGACTCCAGCCCCTACCCCAGATGGGAGCTTTCCTGTGAACCTCATGCCGACTTGGATTCTGCTCCCGGACTGGACTCTGCTCCCGGACTGGACTCTGCTCCTGGACTGGACTCTGCTCCTGGACTGGGCTGGAAGTCGGAATCAGATCGCTGAATGAATGGCTGCCCTGGTAGTAAGCACGCAGTAATTTTTCCTTCTCGAACCAGCGTAGGCAGCACCACTCCTTCAGGCCATCCATGGAGGTGGGCAGCTGGTCTGCTGGGTAACGCCGGATGTGGAAGTGAATCTCTCTGGGGAAGTTGCCAGTGAATAGGTCCCTCTCGGACTGCGGAATGTTGTAAGGGTAGGCCACCGTCACATCATGGATAGCATCGAGATTACAGCCTAGGAGAAAGGCAGACAGCTGGTTAGTGAGTCACAGATCAGATTGAACTAGACCCCCTGAAGCTGCACACTTGCTAAACCTGGTGGAGTGGCAAGCAATCACCGAGTGTTTATGGTGTAGAAGGCGGCTGTACAGGCCAGTCACGGACCCCACCAGTGTCGGAGATAACCACGTGTACAGGGCATGCTCCCAATGGCAGAACTGTGAGCCCCCAATATCGGAAACATCCTTCCTGCATTTATCCTGCCTTAGAAGGGGAGGTGATGGCCTAGTGGTATTATCGCTGGACTGTTAATCCAGAGACCCAGATAACATTGTGGGGCCCACGTTCAAATCCTACCACGGCAGATGGTGGAATTTGAATTTAATAAAATATCTGGAATTAAGAATCTGGTAATAACCATGAATCGGTTGTGGATTGTTGGGAAAAACCCACCTGGTTCACTAATGCCCTTTAGGGAAGGAAGCTGCTATCCTTACCTGGTCTGGCCTACATGTGACTCCTGACCCACAGCAATGTGGTTGACTTATAACTGCCCTCTGGGCAGTTAGGGATGGGCAATAAATGCTGCCTAGCCAGTGATGCCCTCATCCCGTGAACAAATAAAGAAATAAAAGTCCTGTTAGGATTTTATAGGTTTCTACAAGATTCCTCTTCATTGTTTTAAACTCCAGTGAATATAATCCTTACTGACTAAATCTCTCCTCACACATCAGTCCTGCCATCCCAGGAATCAGTCTGGGAAATCTTTGCTGCACTCCCTCCAACACCAATAGCTGGGGCCCAAGCACTGATCCCTGCGGTACCCCACTAGCCACCGCCTGCCTCTTGGAAAAAGACCCATTAATTCCCACACTTTCTTTCCTGTCTGCCAAGCAGTTTCAATCCAATTCAATACACCACCCCCAATCCCATCTGCTTTAATCTCACACTTTAATCTCTTATGTAGGATTTTGTTGACAGATTTCTGAAAGTCCAGGTAAACCATATCTATGATCACAGCTGATCATCCAATTCAATAGCCTAATCCTGCTTTCTCCCCATAACCTTTGATCCCATTCGTCCCAAGTGCTATATCCAGTCACCTCTTGAATACATTCAATGTTTTGGCATTAACTACTTCTTGTGGTATTGAATTCCACAGGCTCACCACTCTCTGGGTGAAGAAATGTCTCCTCATCTCCGTCCTAAATCATCTACCCCGAATCCTCATACTGTGACCCCTGGTTCTGGACACACCCACCATTGGGAACATCCTCCCTGCATCTACCCTGTCCAGTCCTGTTAGAATTTTAAGTCTCTGAGAACCCTCTCTTCACTCAAATTGGTGCCAGAAGCATATAGAGAACGGTTCAGAAATATAAGGAAGGAACCAGGTCAGACTTATGTCGAGTTTGAAAGAAATAAACAGATAGATGGATGAGAGCATTAAAAATAGAAAAGACATGTGAGAATCTTAGAGAAAGATTATTCTGCTGGAGGAGTTCAAAAACTCACTTCCAGAAGTGATAAGAACTCATGTTAAGGAACAGAAAGTTAAAACAATGAGCAGAGCTGCAGAGATGGCTGATGAATACACATTAGTGCATAAATCAAAATTGAGGTTCCGAAAGTAATTTCATTCCATCAGGGACAGAAATTGGGGAAAAGGGAGATCCTTCAATGAAAAACAAAAAAGGAGATCATACTGGGAACAGTTTGTCACAAGTGAAAAAAGAAACCCAAGAGGGTGAAAAGAGGTGAAAGACCTCAGGTGTTTCTGCTGTGATAGAGGGGGACACATAAAGTCACAGTGCTGGTGGTTTGAGAGAGGCACTGGAGAAAACAGGCTAAACCAGTGGGATTAGTTGAAGTGGCGAAGGAGAAGTCGAGGAGCTGCAGGAGAGTGCACAGCCTTGTCACCGGCTGGATAGTGAGATAACGTCTGATCTCTTCACCTCTGTGGGTAAGGTTTACCTTGGTAGAACAGGAGAAGGTAAACAGGTTACAATATTGAGAGATATGGGAGCTGGTCAGTCTCTAACAGTAAGAGATAAAAGTATTTGCACTCCATCTGATGTGTTACCCGAGACAGCGGTAATCTGTGGAATAGATGGACAGAGATTTAGCATTCCCCTGTGTAAGATAAGGCTGGAAAGTCCAATCAACACTGGGGAAGTGACAGTGGAACTGAAGGAAAAATTGGCTATTCCAGGAATACAGTCTGTTCTTGGAAATGATATAGCTGGATCACAGATGGGAGTGATGCCCCTTGTAGTGGCGAAGCCAAAGGAAAACCAGGGAACTGAGGAGTTAAAAGTAAAATACCCTGGAATTTTTCCAGATGTGTGATGACAAGATCCCACAATCATATGTTAATGCAAGAGGGGAAAACCAAAGAGAAAGACAAAGGAGATAGTAGGAACTGCAGATGCTGGAGAATCCGAGATAACAAGCTGTAGAGCTGGATGAACACAGCAGGCCAAGCAGCATCAGAGGAGCAGGAAGGCTGACGTTTCGGGCCTAGACCCTTCTTCAGAAATGGGGGAGGGGAAGGGGGTTCTGAAATAAATAGGGAGAGAGGGGAAGGCGGATAGAAGATGGATAGAGGAGAAGATAGGTGGAGAGGAAACAGACCGGTCAAAGAGGTGGGGATGGAGCCAGTAAAGGTGAGTGTAGGTGGGGAGGTAGGGAGGAGATAGGTCAGTCCAAGGAGGACGGACAGGTCAAGGGGGCGGGATGAGGTTAGTAGGTAGGAGATGGGAGTGCGGCTTGAGGTGGGAGGAGGGGATAGGTGGGAGGAAAAACAGGTTAGGGAGGCGGGGACGAGCTGGGCTGGTTTTGGGATGCGGTAGGGGGAGGGGCACACCCAGCACTTTTCCCTGCAACCGCAGGAAGTGCTACACCTGCCCCCATACCTCCTCCCTCACCCCCATCCCAGGCCCCAAGAAGACTTTCCACATCAAGCAGATGTTCACCTGCACATCTGCTAATGTGGTATACTGTATCCGCTGTTCCCGTTGTGGCCTCCTCTACATCGGGGAAACCAAGCAGAGGCTCAGGGACCGCTTTGCAGAACACCTATGCTCGGTTCGCAATAAACAACTGCACCTCCCAGTTGTGAACCATTTCAACTCCCCCTCCCATTCCTCAGACGACATGTCCATCCTGGGCCTCCGGCAGTGCCACAACGATGCCACCCAAAGGTTGCAGGAACAGGAACTCATATTCCGCTTGGGAACCCTGCAGCCCAATGGTATCAATGTGGATTTCACAAGCTTCAAAATTTCCCCTCCCGCTACCGCATCCCAAAACCAGCCCAGCTCATCCCCACCTCCCTAACCCGTTCTTCCTCCCACCTATCCTCTCCTCCCACCTCAAGCCGCACCCCCATTTCCTACCGACTAACCTCATCCCGCCCCCTTGACCTGTCCGTCCTCCCTGGACTGACCTATCTCCTCCCTAACTCCCCACCTACACTCACCTTTACTGGCTCCATCCCTGCCTCTTTGACCGGTCTGTTTCCTCTCCACCTATCTTCTCCTCTATCCATCTTCTATCCGCCTCCCCCTCTCTCCCTATTTATTTCAGAACCCCCTTCCCCTCCCCCATTTCTGATGAAGGGTCTAGGCCCGAAACGTCAGCCTTCCTGCTCCTATGATGCTGCTTGGCCTGCTGTGTTCATCCAGCTCTACACCTTGTTATCTCAGAAAGACAAAGGAGTTGAGGTCCAGTTAGCTGATGTCCTGTTTGATGAAATGGTAAAGGAAAAACCTAAGCAGGTAAAGGATCAGGAATAGGTTTCTAGTTCTGAAAGACTAATGGAGATACGAGAAAAGGATGAGACAATAAAAGATTTATATCATAAAGCTTACTTGGAAAAGGAATCTGAATATATTCCCAAACGTTATTAACTTAAGGATAAAATCCTAAGGTGGAAATGGAGACCGTGACAGGTTAGTGCAGAGGAGAAATGGGTGGAAATGAACCAGATTGTGTTGCTGGTAGCGAAGAGACAGGAAGCATTGTGGGTAGCACACAAATTACCGGCAGGAGGACTTCTGGGACTGAGGAAGACTCAGGCCAAGATACAGAAGCATTTCTATTGGCCTGCATTACACAAGGATGCGGCTGAATTTTGCCAAACCTGTCATAGATGTCAGATGGTAGGAAAGCCACAGGCTGTAATAAAACCAGCGCCTTTGATACCAATTCCCACGTTTGAAGAACCTTTCACATGGGTTATGACTGATTATGCAGGTTCTCTCCCTAAAACCAAAGCCGGGAGCCAGTATTTGCTAACTCTAATGGATGTGTCTACCAGGTTTCTGGAAGCAAATCCATTGCGGAATGTTAAGGCAAAAAAGGTTGTGGAGGAGTTGTTTGCTTTCTCTATCAGTTATGGACTACGCAGAAGTTTCAATCAGACCAAGGGTACAATTTTACTGCCAAACCATTTAAGGTGGTCATAGACAGTTTAGGCATCCAACACTTTAAATCAAGTGCGTACCATCCTGAATCCCAGGGAGCATTGGAAAGGTGGCACCAAACCCTAAAGACCATGCTGTGGGCTTATTGCCAGGATTACCCAAGTGATTGGGATAAAGGTATCCCATTTATATTATTTGTTATTAGAGATGCTCCAAATGAATAGACTCAGTTTACTCCATTTGAGTTGATATTCGGACACGAAGTTAGAGGGCCTTCAAAATTAATTAAGGAAAAATTGATAGGTCTGAAGTTAGAGATCTCACATTAGATTATATATCTGAGGTAACAGAAAGATTAAACAGAGTTGGTGAATTAGCTAGACAACATTTGAAGGTGGCACTGCATTTAATGAAGTAAGAGGCAGATTAGAAATCCAAAATTCAGACGTTTGCCCATGGGGATAAAGTATTGGTGCTGTTGCCAGTGGTAGGAGATCCCTTCAAAGCAAAGGTTTAGTGGTCCCTTTCAGATTGAGAATTCAAGTCAGGTGAATTATCTGGTAAAGATGCCAGATAGGAAATAACTTTATCACATATATCATGTGAACATGCTGAACCCTTACTATGACAGGGTAAGGGAACTGCAGAAACAGGTATTAGTTACTGCTGAGTGAGGTATCAAATCCAGATGATTTGGATTTTGATGTGCCTCATAGTAAATTGAATAAAGAGGTAGTCCTGAAAGAATGTGATAGGGTAGTAAGCTATCTACCTCAGAAACAGAGAACTGAATTAAAAGGCTTGTTGCAGCAATATGAGGACATACGTAGGAATAGAATGGGGAGGACTAGTGCTATTGTACATGAAGTTGATGTAGGGAATGCTGTTCCAATAAAACAACACCCCAACAGGCTTAATCCTCTCAAAGCCACACAGGTACAGAAGGAATTGGAAGCAATGCTCCAAGAAGACATCATCGAGCCGAATCAAAGTGAGTGGAGTTCGCTGATTGTGTTGGTTCCCAAACCTGATGGTACTCAAAGATTCTGTGTGGATAATCGGAAGGTCAATGCCGTGACTAAATCAGACTCATACCCAATTCGAAGGCTGGAGGACTGTGCAGAAAAAGTTGGATAAGCTACTTACATCACAAAGTGGGACTTATTCTGTGGTTACTGGCAAGTACCTTTGTCGGAGAGCGTGAAAGAAGTTTCTGCTTTTGTAACTCCAAACGGGCTGTATCAATTTAAAGTAATGATCTTTGGAATGAAGAATGCACCAGCCACTTTTCAAAGGCTTATGAGCAGAGTTGTGGCAGGACTGACCAATTGTGCTGTCGACATAGATGACTTAGTGATCTTTAGCCATTCATGGAAAGATCACATGGTGCATTTGGCAGAGTTCTTTGAGAGACTACAGAAGGCAAAACTGGTCATAAACTTGGCAAAAACTGAATATGTGAAGGCAGAAGTGATATTCTTAGGGCACAACACCAGATACGGATGGGTGAGACTGAGAAATATGAAGATGAAGGCCATCGAGGAATTGCCAAGACCATCCTCGAAGCAGGAAGTGCTGCGCTTTTTAGGATTAAGCGGATTCAACAGGAAATTTGTACCAAATGTTAGTAGCGTGGTGGCACCGCTGACGGATTTGTTAAAAAGGAACACAAAGTTTCGGTTGACAGAACAATGCCAGGAGGCATTTGAGAATTTAAAAGCAGTGTTAACCACTGCACCAGTTTTAGCCACACCAAATTTTTTGAAACCCTTTGAAGTTGTTATTGACACAAGTGATGTGGAGGTTGGAGCTGTGTTGTTACAGGAGCATGACTGTGGAATTGAAAGGCCAATTGGTTATTTTTCAAAGAAACTCAATATCCACCAGAAAATATTCAACCATTGAGAAAGAGTTATTGAGTTTGCTACTGGCCATACAACAGTTTAATGTTTATGTTGTGCAAAATATATCGGAGACAGTTGTGTATATTGATCGCAACACTTTGACATTTTTGGAAAGATTTAAGGACAAGAACACCAGACTATTTTGTTGGAGTCTTATGGTACAAGCATTTAATTAACAGAGTGTACATGTTGCGGGACGTGAAAATGTTAATGCAGACGCTTTATCGCGGGTTTAAAATAAAATGTGTGTTTAAGATAGAAATGGTAGTGTTCAATGTTATCTATGTATATAGAATTAGTATGAAATGTGTAACTCTAGATTAATGCATTATAGATTTAGTAATAGTGGCACAAAGATTTTGACAAAAGAAGAAGCCATCTTTTCATAATTATGGTTCGTTCTTTTAAAGGGGGAGGTGTTGCGAAGTTGTGTAGAGTATTTGTGAATTAGAAAGCAAGATAGAATCTATCATAGAATCCCTACAGTGTGGAAACAGGCCGTTTGGCCCAACAAGTCCAGACCGACCCTCAGAGCAGCCCACCCAAAACCATTCCCCTATACCCTACCTAATCTACACATCCCTGAACACTATGGGCAATTTAGCATGGCCAATCAAGCCAGCCTGGACATCTTTGGACTGTGGGAGGAAACTGGAGCACTCAGAGGAAACCCACGCAGACACAGGGAGAATGTGCAAACTCCACACAGACAAGCACCCAAAGGTGGAATCAAACCCAGGTCCCTGCTGATGTGAGGCAGCAGTGCTAACCACTGAGCCGCCATGCCGCCCCAGATGTTAGAATTTGTTTGTAACAAAATGATAGGGGTAAGAGTACATGGTCCCTTTAAGAGGTGATGTGCTTTTCTAAGCTTGGAGATATATTAAAAAAAGTCTGCAAGCAACTGCAGATGCATAGACAGTTCTGATATTGAAACATACGTATCAATTGTCTGTGTGGTTGGCAACCGAGGCTTGTTTGATGTTAAGGCAACCAGCCAATTAATTTAAACCAGGCACTTAGAGACGGAAAACCAATTAAATTTAAATCTGGTGGTGTTGACAACCCAAGACCAAACCTATTGGAAAAAACTTGACAAGGGTATATAAGAAGAGGGTTTTCGAAAATCAGTATGAGAGCGAACTGCCATTGGAAGAGTAAAACTCTGGCTCTCACAGAAATTGTTAAACTCTCTGATTAAGCACCAGCTAGAAGGTACCACGGCAACCTTAGCTAATGCTCCTGACATAAGGATTCAATAAAAAATTCCTGACTGAAGAATTGTGGAAATAGCATAGAAAGGGCAGCAGGGTGGCTCAGTGGTTAGCACTGCTGCCTCACAGCACCAGGGGCCTGGGTTCGATTCCACCCTCGGGTGACTGTCTGTGTGGAGTTTGCACATTCTCCCCGTGTCTGCGTGGGTTTCCTCCGGGTGCTCCGGTTTGCTCCCACAGTCTAAAGATGTGCAGGTCAGGTGGATTGGCCATGAAAAATTGCCCATAGTGTTCAGGGATGTGCACAATAGGTGGGTTATATGGGTCTGGGTGGGATGTTCCAAGGATCGGTGTGGACTTGTTGGGCCGAAGGGCCTGTTCCCACACTGCAGGGATTCTATTCTATTCATTCTGGAAGACCTGTAGTTTTGAGAGTCTAAGTTTTAATTTATTTTTCTTATTACTTTGGTTTATATAAGTGGCACTTGTATTTATTGGAACAACATGCCATTAGAATTTTGTTCTGTTTGGGAAAAGTTAGTAGTTAAGGGGGAATTGTTTGGCTTGTTAGTAGGTTTGTTAATTTGTTCACTGTTAAGAGTTAGATAAATAAGTTGCTACTTGTTGCTTTTAAAACCTATCAGGGATTTCTTTAATTTAACCTCTCCTTTATAACAGATTGGGAGATGAAAGGCAGGTTGTACATGTTTCCCGTTTCCCATTTCCTTTAGCAGATGGTGAGGCGTGCTTCTCTGGGTGTTTTGGTTTTAAAGAGCGGAGGGGCTCGACCTCCGCTCTGTAACGTTAGAACATAGTCTACATCTGTATTCTTCCAAGCAACAAGCAAAACCTCACACTTTCTTACATTGTATTCTGTGTGCCACTTTTTTGCCCCTTCTCCCAGCCTGTCCGAGTCCTTCTGCAGCCTCCCCAACATTGACCCCCTGCGGAATCCCACTAGTCACCAACTACCAACCTGAAAAAGACCCCTTTATACCCAATCTCTGCCTCTATCCATGCCAGGACCGTGCGCCTAACACCATGGGCTCTTATTTAGCAGCCTCCTGCGTGGCACGTTGTCAAAGATGTTCTGGAAAGCTGAATAGATCACATCCACTGACTCTCCTTTGTTTAACTTGCTCATTACCTCCTCAAAGAATTCTAATAGATTTGCCAGGCATCACTTCCCCTTGACTTCGCGATTTGATTTATTGTCACAGACACAGTGAAAAGTACTGTTTTGCACACTAATCAGACAAATCATACCTGGCGCTGAAGGACTTGTCATATGATGAGTGGGTGAGGACTATGGGTCTGTACTTGATAGAGTTTAAAAGAATGAAGAGAGGATCTGGTTGAAATTGCAATGTTATTGCTATTACTGAGACTTGGTTGAGGGAAGGGCAAAATTAGCAACTAAATATCCCAGGATATAGATGCTTCAGGCGGGAGAGAGAGGGAGGTAAAAGGGTTGGAGGAGTTGCATTACTGGTCAAAGAGGATATCACAGCTGTGCTGAAGGAGGGCACTATGGAGGACTCGAGCAATGAGGCAATATGGGCAGAGCTCAGAAATAGGAAGGGTGCGGTAACAATGTTGGGACTGTACTACAGGCCTCCCAACAGCGAGCGTAAGATAGAGGCACAAATATGTAGACAGATTATGGAAAGATGTAGGAGCAACAGGGTGGTGGTGATAGGAGATTTTAATTGACTGGGATTCACTTTGTGTTAGGGGTTTAGATGGAGCAGAATTTGTAAGGAGCATCCAGGAGGGTTTTGTAGAGCCTTATGTAAATAGTCCAACTCGGGAAGGGGCCATACTGGACCTGGTGTTGGGGAATGAGCCCGGCCAGGTGGTTGAAGTTTCAGTAGGCGATTACTTTGGGAATAGTGATCACAATTCCGTAAGTTTTAGAATACTCATGGACAAAAACGAGAGTGGTCCTAAAGGAAAAGTGCTGAATTGGGCGCGGGCCAACTATAGCAAAATTCGGCAGGAGCTGGGGAATGTGGATTGGGAGCAGCTGTTTGAGGGTAAATCCACATTTGATATGTGGGAGGCTTTTAAAGAGAGGTTGATTAGAGTGCAGGACAGACATGTCCCTGTGAAAATGAGGGATATAAAGGGCAAGATTAGGGAACCATGGATGACAGGTGAAATTGTGAGACTAGCAAAGAGGAAAAATGAAGCATACATAAGGTCTAGGCGACTGAAAACAGACAAAGCTTTGGAAGAATATCGGGAAAGTAGGACCAATCTGAGACAAGGAATTAAGAGGGCTAAAAGGGGTCATGAAATATCTTTAGCAAACAGGGTTAAGGAAAATCCCAAAGCCTTTTATTCATACATAAGGAGCAGGAGGGTAACTAGAGAAAGGGTTGGCCAACTCAACGACAAAGGAGGGAAGTTATGTGAGGAGTCAGAGAAAATGAGTGAGATTCTTAATCGCAGATGCATTTTGGAAGATCCAATTCAAGAGCGAACTATACAGTAAATAGAAAAGCCCTGGGGAAAATTGATGCACAGAGAGATCTGGGTGTTCAGGTCCATTGTACCCTGAAGGTGGCAACGCCGGTCGATAGAGTGGTCAAGAAGGCATACGGCATGCTTTCATTCATCGGACGGGGTATTGAGTACAAGAGTTGGCAGGTCATGTTACAGTTGTATAGGACTTTGGTTCGATGACATTTGGAATGCTGGGTACAGTTCTGGTTGCCACATTACCAAAAGGATGTGGATGCTTTGGAGAGGGTGCAGAGGAGGTTCACCAGGATGTTGCCTGGTATGGAGGGCGCTAGCTATGAAGAGAGGTTGAGTAGATTAGGATTATTTACATTAGAAAGATGGAGGTTGAGGGGGGGACCTGACTGAGGTCTACAAAATCATGAGGGGTATAGACAGACTGGGTAGCAAGAAGCTTTTTCCCAGAGTGGGGGACTCAATTACTAGGGGTCATGATTTCAAGGTGAGAGGGGAAAAGTTTAAGGGAGATATGCGTGGAAAGTTCTTTATGCAGAGGGTGGTGGGTGCCTGGAACGCATTGCCAGTGGAGGTGGTAGAGGCGGGCACGATAGCGTCATTTAAGATATATCTAGACAGATACATGAATGGGCAGGGAGCAGAGGGATACAGATCCTTGGAAAATAGGCGACAGGTTTAGATAGAGGATCTGGATCGGCGCAGGCTTGAAGGGCCGAAGGGCCTGTTCCTGTGCTGTAATTTTCTTTGTTCTTTGAAACTTACAGGATACCGAGAAACCTGGAAAGAATGGATATGGAGAAGATGTTTCCACTGGTAGGAGAGACCAGGAGTCGAGGGCATAGCCTCAGAGTGAGGGGGCAACCCTTTAGAACTGAGATGGGAATTTCCTCAGTTAGAGGATGGCGAATGTGTGGAACTCATTGCCACAGAGGGCTATGGAGGCCAAGTCATTGAGACAGACGTTCTTGATGAGTAAGGGGATGAAGGGTTAGGGGAGAAGGCAGGAGAATGGGATCAAGAAACATTTCAGCCATGATCGAATGGCAGAGCAGACTCCATGGGCCAAATGGCCCAATTCTACTGCTATATCTGATAATCCCTCTAACTTCTTTCTCAGTGTGTGGATTTCTGAGGTCTGTGCACAGCAGTGACTTCTGAAATCAGAGGACAACGTATGAGTATGTGTAAGACCTTGTGTCTGGGTTTGTGCATGCATCCGTGTGTGTGCTCATTCTAGGTGCTAATCCAGTGTAGTCCTTTTTTTCATTCATTCATGGTGTGAGGGCAGCGCTGGCTGGGCAGCATTTATTGCCCATCCCTGATTGCCCAGAGGGCACTTAAGAGTCAACCACATTGCTGTGGAGTCACATGTCGGCCAGACCAGGTAAGGATGGCAGTTTCCTTCCCTAAAGGACATTAGTGAACCAGATGGGTTTTTCCAACAATTGCCAATGGATTCATGGTCATTGTTACATTGTTAATTCCACCACATGCCATGGCGGGATTCGAACCCAGGTCCCCAGAACATTACCAGTCCAGTGATAATACCACTCGGCCATCGCCTCCCCTTCAGTTTGATTGATGACAAATGG
The DNA here is from genome assembly GCF_021869965.1 of Rhincodon typus. NCBI lineage: Eukaryota > Metazoa > Chordata > Chondrichthyes > Orectolobiformes > Rhincodontidae > Rhincodon > Rhincodon typus. Next base: position 58,738 of record NW_025965992.1, on the reverse strand, counting down.
GTTATTTTGAGTTGATTAATGAAGCATGGTAACTGTGCTTTTTAATCCTGGGAATAGTACAAGAGAGAAATAGTTGTGCCTTTTGGTAAGTGAACCAACATTTGCACTAATGCTACAAACGGAGGAGTTTTGGAGCTTGTTTATCAGCACATTCCCCACTTCACCACCACCAGCCCATCACAGTTGTCAGATGGTATGGGGTCTTGGAGTGGGATCCTGGACATTAACAGTGGGAAATTGAACATGGAAGAATAGTGATTGCTAAAGGATATGAGGAAGACGCACTAGATTTCTCCTTTTAGAAAACCATGACGACATTGGAAACAGCCAAAACTTTCTTGCAGGTGGAGAAGGCATCCCTGACTGGTTTACAAGATTTAAGCTAATTGAATTGATAGAGGACAGAAAGGTGGAGCTGCCTGCTACAGCTGAGACAGCAGAGATAATGAACATTGTGGCACAGCACTGGGAATTGGTGGGAGTCCAAAGGGGACCAAGTAGGGAGTCAATTGACTTAGATATAGAATAGAATCCCTACAGTGTGGAAACAGGCCATTCAGCCCAACAAGTCCACATACCGTCCAAGGAGCATCCCACCCAGACCCAGACCCAGACCCATCCCCCTACCCTATCCCTGTAACCCTGCATTTCCCACGGCTAATGCACCTAACCCACACATCCCTGAACACTATGGGGTAATTTAGCATGGCCAATCCACCTAACCTGCACATCTTTGGACTGTGGGAGGAAACCGGAGCACCCAGAAGAAACCCACACAGACACAGGGAGAAATCCACACAGATGGTTGCCCGAGGATAGAATTGAACCCGGGTCTCTGACGCTATCAGGCAGCAGTGTTAACCAGTGAGCCACTGAACCATCCAATTAGCAAGAAAGCAACTGCAATTTAAATAGCTTAAGCATGGAACAGGACTGAAGCAACTGTGAAATGGAAATTAAAAGAATGCAAAGAGAGTGAGAAATGAAAAGGGGGGAAAACTTCAAAGAGGAAAAGGAGAATAATAGGGGTTACCGGCTTACAAGAAGGAACCTGTACTGCAGAGGAATGTTCTGATAAGGAAAAACATGCTTTTTACCCAAAGTCCAGTTAGGAGATGATTAAATTTGTACAGGCACTACCAAAACAGCAGCAAAAGGATATGGACGCATTCTTCACTTTTTTTGAGAATGTTACCAATCAAATCACACGGCTAAAGGAAAACTGGACACTGATCAGGCAGAGCATGTTGTCAGGTAGAGCACACGAGATTTATGCATCACGGTCACAGGAGGTTTTTCTGGGTTATCAGGCAATACAGACACAATTCTGGATAACAGAATTAGTTCGGGAGGTGTAAAGGCAGAAGTTTTCAAACTTAAGGAATTTGAAAGGGTGAAGCAAAATAATTTTAACCATTAAATATTGAAGTTAAAAGTTAATGCCACTCTCAAACAAATTCTTTTCTCAGAATTTAGATGTTCATTTCCTCAGTAATTAGAATTCAAGTTGAAAACCAGAATATTGCAAAGGTCAGACAGGCAGCAGAGGTATTAGGTGATCCATAAATTAAACATTTACTAGCACCCCTCTGCCCCATAAATTTGAGAAGAGTAAAAGGCGGGAGAATGAAATGAGATCAAGCAGACAGGGTACGGAATGCAGAGTTGGGTCTAACCCAAGATCCCTTCCTCCGATCAGAAAGGAAGGTGCTGAGGGTAGAAGTGAAAATTGAAGGCCTAAGAGTTTCCATGGTACTAAAGTTAAGAATACTGGAGCTGTGGGACTTACTGGGGTTTGTAAGAATGATCCTAAGAAAGGAGCACAGCATGGTGTAAAGGTCATGTCTTTTCATTTTTCTATATTTTTAACAGTGGACTGAAGCGGGAAAGAACAATTTTAAAACACAAGGATTATTGAAGGATTACTGCAAGCTTTTTAAAAGCAAGAAACCCAACGCTCATTGTGAGCACTGTTTACACAGCTGCTAGGAGAAGGTGCAGATAAGCTGGAGCCAACGGCACGTACAAATGGAGATTCAGTCTGCAACAACTCGCTAATTGGTCTGTGGGCAGTTATTATCGCCAAAGGCCTCCTGCCTAACAACAATTATGTGATTGGTTCTCAGGTGAGGGTTGAGAAACATATCAGCCATGATTGAATGGCAGAGCAAGAGTCAATGTGCTGATAGGCCTAATTCTGCACCTATGTCTTACTATGGTCTTATTTGATAACTGAACAACTTGCAGTTGTGAAAGAGATAACGAAAAGTGATCAGATCTCAACCAGGCCAGAAGAGCTGTCACTGCTCTCTGCAGTAACACCACCACTTCGAGCCTGAAGAAAGAGTCTATTCTATCTTCAGCAGTCATTGTAAGCAGTGAATTTTAATTAATAAGGCAGAAATCTTTTCTCAGCATGAATCAGCTCCACCGTACCTCCCACAGAGCAGTGAAAGCAGTCAGAGAAGGCAGATCAAGAAGCAGCAACTGATCAGTATAAGCACCATCTGAGCAGATCCTGTGAACAGGGACCACTGACCTGCATTCTCAGTCTCTGCCTCTGTCCATTATACCAAGTTCGTTTTCCTGTGTGTGTATATGTGTGCATGACTGTGCACATGTCTATGTGTGTGAGAGCATGTGCGTGCAAGCGTGTGTGTGTAAGAGGGAATTTGTCAGGGAATTAGCATTTAAAGAGTAGAGTGATATGCCAATGGTCCATAATCATTCACCTGTAGCTACAGTCTACTTCTCTGTAATATACAGTCATTCTTGTTAAGTTCAGAAAACTGGTCCATGCTTTCTGTTAGTCTGGTTCTGAAAGAAATCTGGGGATTTTACATACTTTTTAAAATGTTTAACTTTTATGACAACTCCAGGAACAGCAAGTTTTAATTCCCAGCATGTTACTTGGAGTGAGGGGTAATGACCATATCCAAACAGATCAATTTGAGTTTAATTACAACTAGAACCCACAGCTATTCATTGGTTAGAGTATAGGAGAGGGGAGTAAGGTGGATGTAACATAGAAAAGAATTTTTGTCAAGAGCAAGAGTAACTCTTTATTCCTTAAGTGAGACAGCTAAATTAATCAGAGAATCTCAAGAGTGTAGAAGCAGGCCATTTGGCCCACAGTCCTCACCACTCCACTGAAGTGCATCCCATCCAGACCCACCCCACTACCCCATCCCTGCAACCCTGCATTTCCTCGTGTCTAACCCACCTAGCCTTCACATCCCCGGACACTACGGGTAATTTAGCACAGTCAATCCACACATCTTTGGACTGTGGGAAGAAACCCACGTAGACACGGGGAGAATATGCAAACTCCATGCTGATGGTCACCTGAGGCTGGAATCGAACCCAGATCCCTGGCGCTATGAGGCAGCAGTGCTAACCACTGAGCCACCATGGGACAGGGATGAGGCAATGGAGATATTCTCACAATGCTACAGATAAAGTGTGGTTGGTTGGTCATTTTAAGAAATTCCTGTGGCAAGACAGGGGAATACAGAAAACAGCAGAATTGATAAACAGGTTCTGAATAAGCTTTCAGTAGGGATGTGGGTAGAAGATGTAGGGCCATTACTGAAAATGAAAATGGGACACCAGCATTTCCTTATTCTCATAGATCTGATAACTTGATTCCGAGGTCAATCACAGCGAAACTAATGGGGAAAAGATGCATTTTTTAAAAAATACACATTATGGACTGCCAGAGGAGGGGGAGGAGTGTGGAGAGGGGCAGGGGGAGGGCGACAGAGGGTGTATGAAAAATAAGTTTTGTTCATTCTTTTTAAAGCAAGTGACAGGTACTGCTGATGGGGGAATATTGTTTCACTGCCCAAAGTGCCAATCACTTGCGCAACATGGACTTGCTGCTCCCTCTCTCTACATTCGTAATGTTTCAACAGGTTACCATTGTGCTTCCTGTAACCTACTAGAGAATCCTCTTTGAGATAACAAAGTGTAGAGCTGGATGAACACAGCAGGCCAGGCAGCATCAGAGGAGCAGGAAGGCTGACGTTTCGGGTCTGGACCCTTCTTCAGAAAGGTCATTCTTTCTGATGCTGCTTGGCCTGCTGTGTTCATCCAGCTCTGCACCTTGTTATCTCAGATTCTCCAGCATCGGCAGTTCCTACTATCAGAGAATCCTCTTTACTCAGTTTCTTCTTTTTTCTTTATTCATTAACAGGATGAGGGCGCCGCTGGCTGCCCAGAGTCAACCACATTGCTGTGGGTCTGGAGTCACATGTAGGCCAGATCAGGTAAGGATGGCAGTTTCCTTCCGTGAAGGACATTAGTGAACCAGATGGGTTTTTCCAACAATCAGCAATGGATTCACGGTCATCATTAGACTCTTAATTCCAGATATTTATTGAATTGGACCTCAGTTGTTTTCTCCGCCTGCTTCCGTCCCCCCCCCCCACCCTTCTTCCCACCCCTCCCCTTCCCCCATTTCCCGCTCCCCACCGTTCCCTCGCTCCTTGTCCCTCTCCAAACCCTGCCCCTCTCGCTCCTTACCTCTCTCCAACACTGTACCCCCCTTCCTTGCTCATCTCCAACCCCCTCCCACTCCCTCTGATCTTGGCCCGAAACCTCCCACTCTTCCTGCCCCTCTCGCCACCCCTCCTTCTCTCCCTGTAGCTATCTCCCCATCGCCCTCTCCATGCCCCTCCCCGTCCACCCCCTCCACCCTGCCCCCCGCTCCCCTTTCTCCCCACCCTG
>NW_025965992.1:40581-49010 GCF_021869965.1 Rhincodon typus | reverse complement strand
ACAGGACCTGGAGAAATTAGACTGGGGGTGACTGCTTGAGGGTAAATCCACATTTGATGCGTGGGAATCTTTTAAAGGCCAGTTGATCAGAGTCAGGACCAGCATGTTCCTGTGAGGATGAAAGATAAGGATGGCAAGATTCAGGAATCTTGGATGATGAGAGATGTAGTAAGTTTAGTTTGAAAGAAAAAAGAAGCATATGTAGACATTAGGAAACAGGAATCAGACAAGGCCCTTAATGAGTATAATGGAAGCAGGAAAAAACTTAAAAGAGAAATTAGGACAGCTAGAAGGGGGCAAGAAATGTCCTTCGTAAGTAGGATGAAGGAGAATCCCAAGGTATGTATTTTAGGAGCAATTGGGTAGTTAGGGAAAGGCTGGGTTCGCTCAAGGACAAAGGAAGGAGTTTGTGTCTGTAGTCAGAGGAAGAGGGGGAGGTCCTTAACGATTACTTCACATCAATACTCACCAAGGAGAAGGACATGGATGATAGTTAAGATTAGGGAGGGGTATGATGATATTCAAAGGCATGTTAATATTAAGGTGGTGGTGGTGTTGGGTGTTTTGAAAAACATTAAGGTGGATAAGTCCCCAGGGTCTGATGGGATGTACCCCCAGGATACTGACAAGGGCAAGGGAGGAGATTGCTGAGGCCTTTACAGAGATCTTTGTATCCTCTTTAGCCACATGATTTTATAAACCTCTGTAAGGTCACCCCTCGGCCTTCAATGCTCCAGGGGAAAATAGCCCCAGCCTATTCAGCCTCTCCTTAAAGCTCAAACCCTCTAAACCCTGGCAACATCCTTGTAAATCTTTTCTGAACCCTTTCATGTCTAACAACATCATTCCTATAGCAGGGAGACCAAAATTGAAAGCAGTATTCCAAAAGTGGCCTAACCAATGTCCTGTACAGCCGCAAGAGGACTCTTCCAACTCGTATACTCAGTGCACTGACCATTAAAGGCAAACGTACCGAATGCCTTCTTCACTATCCGATCTACCCATGACACCACTTTCAAGGAACTACGAACCTGCACTCCATGTTCTCTTTGTTCAGCAACACTCCCCAGGACCTTACCATTTGAGTGTATAAGTTATGCCCTGATTTGCTTTTCCAAAATGCAGCACCTCACATTTATCTAAATTAAACTCCATCTGCATCACCTCAGCCCATTCGCCCATCTGATCAAGGTCCAGTTGTACTCTGAGGTAACTTTCTTCACTGTCCACTACACCTCCAATTTTGGTGTCATTTGCAAACTTACTAACCATACCTCCTATGTTCACATCTAAGCCATGAAGAGCAGTGGACCCAGCACTGATCCTTGTGGCACACCGCTGGTCATAGGCCTCCAGTCTGAAAAGCAACTCTCCACATGGACTGCTTCACTATCTGAGGAGTCACGAATGTGGCTGAACATTGTGCAATCATTGGCGAACATCCCCACTTCTGACCTTATGATGGAGGGAAGGTCATTGATGAAGCAGCTGAAGATGGTTGGGCCTAGGACACTGCCCTGAGGAACTCCTGCAGAGATGTCCTGGAGCTCAGATGACTGACCTCCAACAACCATGACCATCTTCCTATGGGTCAGGTAATGACTCCAACCACCGCAGCGTTTGCCCCTGATACAGATTGATTCCAGTTTTGCTGGGACTCCTCGATGCCACACTCAGTTGCAGGCAGCCTTGATATCAAGGGCTGTCACTCTCACCTCACCCTCTGGAATTCAGCTCTTCTGTCCATGTTTGAACCAAGGCTGTAATGAGGTCAGGAGCCGAGTGGTCCTGGCGGGACCCAAACTGGGCGTCACTGAGCAGGTTATTGCTGAGCAGGTGCTGCTTGATAGCGCTGTTAATGACACCTTCCATCACTTTACTGATGATTGAGAGTAGACTGATGGGACGGTAATTGGCCGGGTTGGATTTGTCCTGCCTTTTGTGTACAGGAGATACGTGGGCAATTTTCCACATTGTTGGGTAGATACCAGTGTTGTAACTGTGCTGGAACAGCTTGGCTAGGGGAATGGCAAGTTCTGGAGCACAAGTCTTCAGTACTATTGCCGGAATGTTGTCAGGGCCCGTAGCCTTTGCAGTATCCAGTGTCTCCAACCGTTTCTTGATATCACGTGGAGTGAATCGAATTGGCTGAAGACTGGTATCTGTGATGCTGAGGACCACCGGAGGAGGCCGAGATGGATCCTCTGGATGACACAAAGTTCCTGCCTCCCTGGTTGAGTGTTTTGAATGAGGTAACTGAGAGAGTTGGTGATTGTATTGCTGTCAATGTGGCACATTTGTACTTTATATTGAAGGCTGGTTATAACACGGAGGAAGGCTATTCAGCCAGTCGTGTTTGTGCCAGCTCTCCAAAGAGCAACTCACATTGTCCCACTTCACATCTTTTCCCTGTAACCCTACAAAATGTTATTCTTCTCTTATAAACCCCGATCCCAAATCGACAGCACCCCTGAATGAGCCTCCAGAACACCCTCCTCACTACTCGGTCTGTAAAATACTCTTCTCAAATATTTTAACCAATTAACAGTTCCCCTGTATCCCTGACCCCTCATGATATTGAGCACTTTGATCAGATCTCCTCTCAATGTTCCCTCCTGCAAGGAGAATACCCCCAGCTTCTCCAACCTCACTACCCAGTGTCTCAGCTCTGAAAGCCCTTGGGAGGTGAGGCAGATGGTAGCAATGTCCCTATTATAGTAATCCAAAGGCCCAGGGTCATGTTCTAGGAATGTGGCTTCAAATCGCTGCTGAAATTTAAATTCTATTAATTCATTTGGGCCAAGGGCAGAAAAACATTGTCAATTGTCATTAAAAACCCATCTGGTTGACTAATGTCGCTTAGGGGAGGAAATCTGCCATCCTTACTTGGTCTGGCCTACATGTGACTCCAGACTCTCAGCAATGTGATGCTTGACTGTCCTCTAAAAGACACTCCTACAATCAAGGATCAGCAGCAAATATCTCATGAAAAGAAGTTGAACTGATTCTTAATTCTGACCCAGATTCTTATTTTCAAAGCTTCCTGACCACTGGGGTAAAAATGCCAACTGGGCAACATAGTGCACCCAGAATTAAGCATCAATTCACATGAAAGCTTGGCCCAGGGACTTTCTGCCAGGTAATTCTCAAACTGAACTTCTGAATCAAATACACAACATAAATCAGAGTTTCCAAAAGTATGACTGAAACTGTAAAGTAGTTAAGCTATTAAGTTCATGGTGGCAGTTCCATGTCACTACAGTTGAAGGTGATTTTCTGAACTGATATTGATTACTGTGAGCAAGAAATTGTGTCAGATATTGTAACCTGGCTACAGCTCGGACCTTCCTACAAGTAGATAGTAAGTTAGTAAAGAAGCTGTTGACTAGGAGGCTGATACAGGAACAGGAAGCAATTGAAAGAGGAGTTGAGAGAGGTCAGGGACAAACCTGTGAGATCTGTACCCTCAGGGAACATAAGAAGCTGCAGAGGATGCTTGATATCACACAGGTAATCCAACATGAGACTGAGATGTTGCTGGTCCTCTTCCCAATTCCTTCGAACGAAGATGAATGCAGACATCTGCATGGCCCAGCCTGAAAGGAGAAGAGCAGACAGTGAGCCGCACACGGGGCCCCCCATCCCGGACCACACGCCCCTCACCCCCTGTCCCAGACCACACGCTGGCTGAACACAGCACAGTCTCTTCTGGTTTGTACGTAGTGGTCCCTCATTCAAACATAAACACATAATTCAGCAGAGTTTTACTTTTGCAATAAAACAGAAGTTTATGAGCAAAACAAAAACATAACACAGAATAAGCCAAATTATCACCTTATTATACAAATTCAAAGATTTTTTTAAACACAAAGTATAATCACATTAAGCCCCAAGGACTCCTTTATAAATTGAAAAGAAAAAGCAACAGCTTTTATGCAGTACACAAAAACACACCCTGTAAACACCACTCACCCAAAGCTCCCACCACAGTCCTTGTGTCTAACATCTCAGGGGTTGAATAATTAATAAACTGGACCTGCCCTCCAGCCTGGTCTACGATTCATCGAGATTAGTCTGGTCTGAGGCTCAGACTGACTCATCAATCCAGAGTCAGGTAATCTCACTCTGTCCTTCTCCTCACAGGGGCACTGCTCCATCCAAACACTTCCAAAACTACTAAACTTAATGTCAACCCCCATCCCCTCTCTCTTTTCCTGTCTCTAAATACTGGGACTTTCCTCCCAGAGAGAGGAACAGGGAGTATGAGGGGGAGAGGAGGAGGAGGAGGAGGAGGGGTAGGGAGGGGTGGAGGGTAGAGGACAGAGGAAAGGGGAAGGAGGGTGACGGAGGGAGGGGGCATAGTGGAGAGGGTACAGGTCACTCCGAGCTATAGGCCTAGTGTTCTGATTGCTGCACAGTGATGGGTGGACACACACAGATGCTGCAGCAAGGACAGCGTGCGGTCTCTGCAGGTCAGGCATAACCTGCAGCTACTCAGGGAGACCTCTCGCCTCCTGCTCCCACTCCGAACCTCTGCAGAGAAGCTGCAGCAAGAGCTTGCTGCATGACTGAACTCCCGCTGTTCACCCTCTCAGTGGTTTCTCTGCTCTGGTCGATTTACTGGAAAGTCTACTAACCACTTGTTGACATTGACAGAGGCTGCAGTTCTCTGAACCGGAAATACAGCTTATTGCAAACTCTTGTGACAAGCAAGCTCAGTCTCAATGTGGCTGATCACCACATACTCTCTTTAACTTCCTCTCCATTCCAAATTTACCATGTTTCAGCAAAAACATTGACCATGTTGTTTTTAACCAGAAGGGAAGCTCAGTGAGAGTGAATTTCATCAATATTATCCCCATCAAACATTCCCTGGACAAGATTTTCTTTATTCACTCCTGGGATGTGGGCATTTATTGCTTAACCCAAATTGCCAGAAGACAGTATTCAGACGGTGCTGTGGAGTTAAATTATTCACTGTAAATAGTGTTCAACTTGAGAAAATAACGAAGAGAAGCAGGAGCAGTCCATACAGATGGTGGTGGAGTAGGCTTCTCAATGTAATCATAGCTGATCCTCAGTCTTAGCTCCACGTTCCTGCCTCCTCCCCATATCCCTCAGGACCAAAACACAGCCTTAAATATTAAATACAAAACGAGAGAACTGCAGATGCTGGAAATCAGAAACGAAAACAAAAACAGAAATTGCTGGAAAAGCTCAGCAGGTCTGGCAGCATCTGTGGAGAGAAATCAGAGTTAATGTTTTGGATCGGGTGACCCTTCCTCAGAAATATACTCATTCTAGGAGCCTCCACATTCCTGTGGGGCAGAGAACTCTAAAGGTTCACAATCCTCAGAAAAGAAATGTCACCTCATCTCAGTCCTAAACGATCACTCCTTATACTGAGACTGTGATGATATCGGGAGGTGCTGGTCCAGGGGTATTGTCATTTGAATAGTAATCCAGAAACACAGATGATAGTATAAGGTAGGGATGGAGGTTAGATCGACCTTAGGTTTTGGGTAAAAGTTCGGCACAACATCATGGGCCGAAGGGCCTGTACTGTGCTGTACTGTTCTATGTTCTATGTTCTATACTGAGCCTGTGACAATATCAGGAGGTGCTGGTCTAGGGGTATTGTCACTTGAATAGTAATCCAGAGACAAAGGTCATGTTCCCAGAGACCAGGGTTCAAATCCCTTGCCACCCTCAGTGGTAGATAATGGAATTTATATTCAATAAAAATTGGAATTATGAGTCAAATGATGACCATGAAACTATTGTCAATTGTAAACTCCCATCTGGTTCACTGATGTCCTTCAGGGAAGTAAATCTACCATCCTTACCCATTGACTCTAAACTTCCCAATAAATGCTGACTTAGGCAGCGACACCCTCATTCCATGAATGAATTAAGAAAAAAACTAACATTTGGGGGTTAGTGCCAACATTGGGAGAGCTGTCTCACAGACTATATAAGCAACAGCCTGACATAGTCATACTCACAGAATCATACCTTACGGACAATGTCCCAGACACCACCATCACCATCCCTGGATATGTCCTGTCCCACCGGCAGGACAGACCCAGTAGAGGTGGCAGCACAATGGGATACAGTCGGGGAGGGAGTTACTCTGGGAATCCTCAACATGGGCAAGGAAACTTCCTGCTGATTACCACATATCGTTCCCCCTCAGCTAATGAATCAGTCTCTCCTGTTGAAAGACACTTAGAGGAAGCACTGAGGATGGCAAGGGCACAAAATGTACTCTGGGTGGGGGATTTCAATGTCCACCACCAAGACTGGCTCGGCAGCAGTACTACTGATTGAGCTGGTTGGGTCCTAAAGGACACAGCTGTTAGACTGGGTCTGCGGCAGGTGGTGAGGGTACCAGCAAGAGGGAAAAAACAGACCTGATCTCGTCCTCACCAATCCGTTGGGAAAAGTGACCACCGTCCAGTCACAGTGACATCAGAGACAGTCCAACCATCACCCCTTGACATTCAATACGTTACCATCACTGAATCCCTCATTACTAATATCCTAGGGGTTACCATTAATCATAAATTGAACTGGATTTGCCAAATAAACACAGTGCCTACAAGAACAGGTCAGAGGCTGGGAATCCTGCAGCGTGTAATTCACCTCCTGACTCCCCAAAGCCTGCCCACCATCTACAAGGCACAAATCAGGAGTGTGATGGAATACTCCCCACTTGCCTGGATTGGTGCAGCCCCAACAACACTCAAGAAGCTTGACACCATCCAGGATAAAGCAGCCGCTTGATTGGCACTACATCCACAAGCATCCACTCCCTCCACCACCAGCTCAGTAACAGCAGTGTGTACTATCTACAAGGTGCACTGCAGAAATTCACCAAAGATCCTCAGACAGCACCTTCCAAACCCACGACCACTTCCATCTAGAAGGACAAGGGCAGCAGATACATGGGAACACACCACCTCCAAGTTCCCCTCTAAGCCACTCACCATCCTGACTTGGAAATATTTTGCCGTTCCTTCACTGTCACTGGGTCAAAATCCTAATAGCATTGTGGGTCAACCCACAGCAGGAGGACTGCAGCTGTTCAAGAAGGCAGCTCACCACCACCTTCTCAAGGGACAATAAAATGCTGGCCCAGGCAGTGATGTCAGCATCTCACAAATGCAGAAAAAGTCTAGAAATCAATATTTACAAGTTCCACACCTTTTATAATATTCTTTAACTTTACAATCCAAGTGAAGAACCTGACACACCCCCACATTAAACTGAATTCTGCTACCATCAACCGGTCTTTGCAAGTCGACAATGATTCTTCCTTGCAAAATGGTTGGCTTTCAGAGAGGTATCAGTGCTGGCTGTGGGCTAACTCACTTTGACCATTCGAATTTATGCTCAGCCGCACAATGCAGACATATGGATGATAATGGAATAGTTTAGGTTAGATGGGCTTCAGATTGGTTTCACAGGTCGGCGCAACATCGAGGGCCGAAGGGCCTGTACTGCGCTGTAATGTTCTATGTTCTATGTTCCATGTTCTATCCATAGAGACACTTACTGCCTGTCCAGCACACACCCACTGCACACTGAAACATATAGTCATGGGGAGAGCAGTCAACAGTCAGGCAGACTCACCAAAGCCTGGAATGGATTTGAGGGATGATTTCAGGCAGATCTTCTCCATTCTGAGGTAGCTGTATCGGAGGAGACAGTTCCACATGTACATCCAGTCCAGACGCGTCCGATGATTCATGATGATCACAGTACGCTCACCGGATACAAAGCCATCACCGGTGATAACCACCCTCACACCAAGCACCATCTCCAGCAGAGCCTGGTATAAACACAGCACAGTCAGGACAGGACAGGACAGGACCTGCCGAAAGGAGCATGGACTGCCCAATTGGAAAGGGGAAATTTCGTGTAAATGGCACTTACCACAGGGAGGGTGAGCCAGATAGCAACGATTCGGTCAGTAATCCAGCGGTAGACGGAGGTGGACAGCAGCATGACCGGGAGGAATGGAGCCAGCATGAAGATACTACCAAAAAAACTGCTGAAGAACAGCAACAGCAGAATCAGAGTGCCCTTTAGGGACAACATTCTGCAAGACAAGAGCGAGACAGTCAACAACACACACACCACAGCAAGCACTCCACACACAGAGGAACTATCACTGGGGTACAGTACCAGTGGGGACAGGTCTGTCGCTGTATAACACTGGGGTACAGTACCGGTGGGGACGGGTCTGTCGCTGTATAACACTGGGGTACAGTACCGGTGGGGACGGGTCTCTCACTGTATAACACTGGGGTACAGTACCGGTGGGGACGGGTCTGTCGCTGTATAACACGGGGGTACAGTACCGGTGGGGACGGGTCTGTCGCTGTATAACACTGGGGTACAGTACCGGTGGGGACGGGTCTGTC
>NW_025965992.1:30588-40481 GCF_021869965.1 Rhincodon typus | reverse complement strand
GGGGACAGGTCTGTCACTGTATAACACGGGGGTACCGTACATAGAACAGTACAGCACAGTACAGGTCCTTCGGCCCACGATGTTGTGCCAACCTATTACCCTACTTGAAGATCAAACGACCATTCATACCCTGCATTTTGTGTGCCTATCCAAGAGTCGCTTGAATGTCCCTAATGTATCTGACTCCACTGCCACTGCCACTGCCAGCAGTGCATTCCACACACCCACCACTCTCTGTGTGAAGAACCTACCTCTGACATCTCCCCTCTCCCTTCCTCCAATCACCTTAAAATCATGGCCCCTCGTAATGGTAATTTCTGCCCTGGGAAAACGTCTCTGACTATCCACTCTATCTATGCCTCATCATCTTGTAAACCTCTACCAAGTCACCTCTCATCCTTGTTCGCTCCAATGAAAAAAGCCATAGCTCCCTCAACCTTTCCTTTGTTCCTCCACACTGCCGAGAATCCTGCCATTAACCCTGTATTCTGCATTCAAATTCAACCTTCCAAAATGAATCACTTCACACTTTTCTGGGTTGAATTCCATCTGCCACTTCTTTGCCCAGCTCTGCATCCTGTCAACGTCCCGTTGCAACCTACAACAGCCCTCCACGCTGTCCACAACTCCACCAACCTTCGTGTCATCGACAAACTTACTAACCCACCCTTCCACTTCCTCATCCAAGTCATTTATAAAGATCACAAAGAGCAGACGTCCCAGAACAGATCCCTGCGGAACACCATTGGTCACCGAGCTCCAGGCTGAATACTTTCCATCTACTACCACCCTCTGTCTTCTGTTGGACAGCCAATTCTGTATCCAGACAGACAAATTTCCCTGAATCCTGCCTACCATGTGGAACCTTATCAAACGCCTTGCTAAAATCCATATACACCACATCCACTGCTCTACCTTCATCAATTGGACCGGCACAGTGTCTCAGTGGTTAGCACTGCTACCTCACAGCACCAGGGACCCAGGTTTGATTCCAGCCTCTGGCGACTGTCTGTGTGGAGTTTGCACTTTCTCCCCGTGTCTGCGTGGGTTTCCTCCCGGTACTCCGGTTTCCTCCCACAGTCTAAAGATGTGCAGGTTAGGTGATTGGCCATGCTAAATTGCCAATAGTGTTCAGCGATGTGTAGATTAGGTGGGTGACACGGGGGCAGGTCTGGGAGGGATGCTCTGAGGTTTGGTGTGGCATTGTTGGGCCGAAGGGCCTGTCCCCACACTGTAGGGATTCGATTCTATGAATGTGTTTTGTCACATCCTCAAAGAATTCAATCAGGCTTGTGAGGCATGACCTGCCCCTCACAAAGCCATGCTGACTATTTCTAATCAAACTGTGCTGTTCCAAATAATCATAAATACTCTCTCTCAGAGTCCTCTCCAATAATTTGCCACCACAGAAGTAAGACTGACTGGTCGAGAATTCCCAGGATTATCCCTATTCCCTTTCTTGAACAAGGGAATAACATTTGCAAAGCTCCAATCATCTGGTACTACTCCAGTGGACAGTGAGGACACAAAGATCATTGCCAAAGGGGCAGCAATCTCTTCCCTCGCTTCCTGTAGAAACCTTTGGTATATTCCGTCTGGCCCAGGGGACTTATCTATCCTCATGTTTTTCACAATTTCGCGCACATCCTCCTTCCTAACATCAACCTGTTTGAGCATATCAGCCTGTTTCACGCTGTCCTCACAAACATAGAACATAGAACAGTACAGCACAGTACAGGCCCTTCAGCCCACGATGTTGTGCCGAACTTTTACCCTAATCCTAAGGTCTATTTAACCTCCACCCCTACATTATACTATCATCCATATGCCTATCTAATAGCCACTTAAATGCCCCAAATGAGGTCGACTCCACTACCCTCTCCGGCAATGCATTCCACGCCCCGACCACTTTCTGAGTCAAGAACCTACCTCTGATGTCTCCCCGATATCTACCTCCACTCACTTTAAAACTATGCCCCCTCGTAATAGCTACCTCCACCCTAGGAAAAAGTCTCTGGCTGTTCACTCTATCTATACCTCTGATCATTTTGTACTCCTCTATCAAGTCACCTCTCATCCTTCGTCATTCTAAAGAGAAAAGCCGTAGCTCTCTCAACCTTTCCTCATAAGACCTTCCCTCCATTCCAGGCAACATCCTGGTAAATCTCCTCTGCATCTTTTCCAACGCTTCCTCATCTTTCCTGTAATGAGGCGACCAGAACTGGACACAATACTCCAGATGTGGCTGAACCAGGGTTTTGTATAGCTGGAGCATAACTTCACAGCTCTTGAACTCAATCCCTCTGTTAATGAAAGCTAACACACCGTACGCCTTCTTAACAACTCTATCCACCTGGGTGGCAGCTTTCAGGGAATTGTGGACATGAACCCCAAGATCCCTCTGCTCCTCCACGCTGCCAAGAATCTTTCCGTTAATCCTGTATTCTGCTTTCAAATTTGTCCTTCCAAAATGAATCACCTCACAGTTTTCAGGGTTAAACTCCATCTGCCACTTCTCAGCCCAGCTCTGCATCCTATCAATATCCCTTTGTAACCTAGAACAGCCCTCCGTACTGTCCACAACGTGACCCACCTTCGTATCGTCCACGAACTTACTAATCCACCCTTCCACTCCTACATCCAAATCATTTACAAAAATCACAAATAGAAGAGGACCCAGAACAGATCCTTGTGGTATACCACTCGTAACTGAGCACCATTTTCTGTCCACTACCACCCTTTGTCTTCTAAGGGTCAGCCAGTTCTGAATCCAGAATCCAAATTTGAAAAATTTGATTGACAATTTGATTGACAAATTTGAAACGTCAAGGTCCCTCTCACTGGTGAATACTGAAGCAAAGTATTCATTAAGGACCTCCCCTACCTCCTCCAACTCCGCGCACAAGTTTCCTCCACTATCCCTGATCGGCCCTAACCTCACTCTGGCCATCCTCTTGTTCCTCACATAAGCATAGAATGCCTTGGGGTTTTCCTTAATCCTACCCGCTAAGGCTTTTTCATGCTCCCTTCTCGCTCTCCTAAGTCCATTCTTCAGTTCCTTCCTGGCTACCTTGTAGACCTCTAGAGCCGTGTCTGATCCTTGCTTCCTCAACCTTAAGTAAGCTTCCTTCTTCCTCTTGACTAGATGTTCCACATGTCTTGTCATCCAAGGTTCCTTCACCTTACCATACTTTCCTTGCATCAGTGGGACAAACCTATCCAGTACTCGTAGCAAGTTCTCCCTAAACAACTTCCACATTTCTATTGTGTATTTCCATGAGAACATCTGTTCCCAATTCATGCTCCGCAGTTCTTGCCTAATAGCATTGTAATTCCCCCTCCCCCAATTAAATACTTTCCGACACCGTCTGCTCCTATCCCTCTCCATGACTGTAGTAAAGGTCAGGGAGTTGTGATCACTATCACCGAAATGCCCTCCCACTGAGAGATCGGACATCTGGCCTGGTTCGCTACCAAGCACCAAATCCAATATGGCCTCCCTCTAGTCGGCCTATCTACATATTGAGTCAGAAATCTTTCCTGGACACACTTGACAAAATCTGCTCCATCCAAACTATTTGCACTTAGGAGCTTCCAGTCTATATTAGGGGAGTTGAAGTCGCCCATGACAACAACCCTATTACTTCTGCACCTTTCCACAATCTGCCTCCCAATCTGTTCCTCAATGTCTCTGTTGCTATTGGGGGGCCTATAGAAAACTCCCAATAAAGTGACTGCTCCTTTCCTGTTTCTGACTTCCACCCATACTGACTCAGTGGACAAACCCTCCTCCACGACCTCCCTTTCTGCAGCTGATTAGCAATGCCACTCCCCCACCTCTTTTACCTCCCTCCCTATTTCTTTTGAAACATCTAAACCCCGGAACATCCAACAACCATTCCTACCCCTGTATTATCCAAGTCTCCACAATGGCCACAACAGTTTCAAGTACTGATCCATGCTCTAAGTTTGTCACCCTTATTCCTGACACTCCTTGCATTAAAATAGACACATTTCAACCCGTCATATTGACAGCAACTTTGCCCTATCAACTGCTTATCCTTCCTCACAGACTTTGTGCATGCTGTACCTGCCTGCACACCGGCTACCCCATCCTCTGATCCATAGATCCGGTTCCCATCCCCCTGCCAAACTAGTTTAAACCCTACGAAGAGCTCTAGTAAACCTCCCGCCCAGGATATTGGTGCCCCTCCAGTTCAGGTGCAACCCGTCCTTCCTGTACAGGTCCCACCTTCCCCAGAAAGTATCCCAATGATCCACAAACCTGAAGCCCTCCCTCCTACACCAGTTCTGTAGCCACATGTTCAGTTGCACTCACTCTCGGTTTCTGGTCTCACTAGCCTGTGGCTAGTAATCCTGGGATTACTACTCTGCTTGTCCTGGGTTTTAGCTTCCATCCTAACTCCCTACATTCACTTTTCAGACCTCATGCCTTTTCCGAGTTATGTCATTGGTAACGATGTGTACCACGACTTCTGGCTGCTCACTCTCCCCCTTAAGAATCCCGAAGACTTGATCCGAGACATCGGTGACCCTGGCACCCAGGAGACAACATACCATCTGGGAGTCTCATTCGGTACCACAGAATCTCCTGTCTGTTCCCCTCACCATTGAATCTCCTATCACTATCGCTCTCCTATTCTTCCCCCTTCCCTTTTGAGCCACAGAGCCAGGCTCAGTGCCAGAGACCTGGCCGCTATGGCTTTCCCCTGGTAGGTTGCCCCCCCCAACAGTGTCCAAAGCGGTATACTTATTATTGAGGGGAACGGCCACGGGGGATCCCTGCACTGTCTGCCTATACCCTTTCCCCCTCCTGACAGTCACCCAGCTACCTTTATCCTGTACCTTGGGTGTGACCACCTCTATATAACTCCTCTCTATCAGCCCCTCAGCCTCCCAAATGATCCAGAGTTCATCCAGCTCCAGGTCCAGTTCCCTAACGCAGTCTGTGAGGAGCTGGAGTTGGGTGCACTTCTCGCAGGTGGAGTCAGAGGGGATACCAGCAGTGACCCTTACCTCCCACATCCTACAAGAGGAGCATGCAACTGCCCTAGCTTCCATTCCCTCTACTCTAGATTGCCAAAGGGATAAAAAAAGAAAAGGAAGCAATTCCCATCTTTCCACTAGTCCCCTGAGCTGCTGTGCCACCACCTCTCAAAATGTGTTACCCATGTAACTCCCAGCCTCACTGATGTGCTACAATGTCTCCAACTACTTCTCAAGCTCCGAGACCCGGAGCTCACAGTTCTGCCATTGGGAGCATGTCCTGTACACGTGGTTATCTCCGACACTGGTGGGGTCTGTGACTGGCCTGTACAGCCGCCTTCTACACCATAAATACTCGGTGATTGATTGCCACTCCACCAGGTTTGCAATCAACAACTTCTGAAATTTTACTCCAGTGTTATGGGATCCAAGTCAGCTACAGTTAGCAAAGAAAGTACTGACCATTGAGGAACACAACTGCGTACCGGCCTCCACACTGACAACAACCATTTACTGTAACTTGCCACTCTGTGTCCTAGAGACAATTTTTGTTTTCATTCAGGGGATATGAACTTCATTATTGCCTATCACTAGTTGACCTTCAGAAGGTGGGGGTGAGCTGCCTTCTTGAACTGCTCAGTCCATGCACTGTGGGTAGACCCACACTGCTATTAGGGACGTAATTCCAGGATTTTGACACAGCAACAGCGAAGGAATGGCGATATATTTCCAAGTCAGGATGGTGAATGGCTTGGAGGGGAACTTGCAGGTGGTGGTGTTCCCATATATCTGCTGTCCTTGTCCTTCTAGATGGAAGTGGTCATGGTTTTGGAAGGTGCTGTCTAACATTGACTTATTGTTTTGAAAACTGTACCAGCAACGACCATAAACCGAATGGTCCGTTCTTATTCAGACAATTTCCACACTCTTTCCTCGATAAGGGATCATATTGAACACTCCAATTCTCTGGCACCGTCCCCTGTCTCATGGAGATTGGATGAATCCGACAAGTTCTGCTCTCAGCACCTCATTCCCTTTATCGACCCTCCCTCCCACCGCCTCGCCACCCACAAATCACTCGCTTTGTCACCTCTGCCTCCTTCCTTGTTGGCATGTGGCCAGCCTGGCCTTGAAACATCTCCTCTACAGAGATCACTGAACATGTCTTCCTGACGTTCCCTTGTTCCATTTGCACTGGCTCAAGCTCTGCTCATCACAACAAAGATCATCCTTTCCAGTACAGGATTTCTAGAATGATAATGCCTGTTTCGGAATTCTTTTCAGTTCTCACTGAAACCTTCTGATACAATGACCACTCTTGACTACGTGCTCTCCCACAGACAGTTGGTGCATTTGGGCCACCTCACTCCTCAGCACAAGATTCACCAAACCCTGCCTCATAGATGGGCTAAGAACACGCTGATCAAGGATACTCCACCGAACACATTTTAGAAATTCCTCCCCCCTCCTTACCTTTCCCACTAACTTTATCCCAATCAATATTTGGGTGATTAAATCCTCCCCACCTCACTGGGGTATAGTTCTTGCACAGCCCCTGCACATTTGTCCTATTGTCTCTCTCACTGTTTGAGGGTTTGTCTCCTGAATACAATGTGCCTGATCTCATTTCTCTTGCTTCTCAACTCAAACCAATTACAGCCTTTCCTTGTCCCAACAAGGACAGCTTCTCATTTTCAGTACAGTATATTAAGCCTAAGAGAGACAGATTTTCAATCAATAAGGGAATCAACAGTTGTAGGGAAAAGGTAGGAAAGTGGAGTTGCAGATCATTGAATGGTGGCGCCGACTCAATGGGCTGAATAGTCTACTTTTGCTCCTACATCTTATGGTCTTAACATTACAACGTTTTCTCTAATAGATTCTGCCACCCCACCTCCCTTTTCACTTTCTCTTGCCTGATGAGTATTCCTTGATTATTCAGTGGTGGTTCCTCACCATTTTAACCATGTTTCCATTACTGCCACCAGTTCTTCTCTGTGGTTGTTCTCTCCCCAGCCTCATTCACCACATTGTGGGTTGATGGACATACATGGAAATCCTAACTCCCAGTTCCTCTTTGTCCTTCTCAGTCCACTCCTATCTAATATGTTAGCACTTCCTTCTCACAGACTGTTTGACACTCACTTGGTGCACCTTATTTCATTTTGCTGCTTCCATGTGCTGATGGCCCTCCTGCTGCCAATTTAGTTTAAAATCTGAGCACCAGGGAGAAGGGTGACCCCACTGGGGGCTGGTGGAGACGGCTCCAAAAAGTCCCCGCTAACAGATCAGGCAACAGGAGACTGTGCATCTGCAAAGCTGTGAACTACAGTCGCAACATGGGCCCAGTCACTGCAGCTTAACACATCTCTGAAACCTGAACCTGAGCCATTGGGATCGGGTGCAGCATCACAGTGTCCCATGGCCCTGACATTAGTGAATGACTGAACACACTCGATGGGTCAAACGGCCTACCACTGCTCCGACATTTTCTGGATTAAAGTCACATGCAGGCTGTCCCAGGGTCACTCTGCTAAGTCCTGTAGTGATGGAGGATTGAAGAGAGGGACAAGATTGAGAACCCAGACGTCCCAAGGCAATGATTTACACACCAGCACCAGTACATGAAGGGCATTGGGTAGAGGGGTCTTTGTGCATCAGCATCTCTGCCTTTCTTACCTGTTTTGCTGTCTCCTGATTTGTTTTCTTTCCCACATTCTAACTACTGCCAGGAGGCCTGTACACAACTCCCATCAGGGTCTCTTTCCCTGTGTGGTTCCTCACCTCTACCCACACAGATTTTACAGCTTCTGAGTCTATATCACTGCTTGCTGTTGATTTAATTTAATTTCTTACTGACAAGGCAACCTCAGCCCCTCTGCTCTTCTGCCTGTGCTTTTGATTTGCTGTGTATCCTTGAATATTTAGCTCCCAGTCTATTTAGCTATACGGTAAATGGAAAAGCCCTGGGGAAAATTGATGCACAGAGAGATCTGGGTGTTCAGGTCCACTGTACCCTGAAGGTGGCAATGCAGGTCGATAGAGTGGTCAAGAAGGCATACGGCATGCTTTCATTCATCGGACGGGGTATTGAGTACAAGAGTTGGCAGGTCATGTTACAGTTGTACAGGACTTTGGTTCGACCACATTTGGAATAATGTGTACAGTTCTGGTTGCCACATTACCAAAAGGATGTGGCTGCTTTGGAGAGGGTGCAGAGGAGGTTCACCAGAATGTTGCCTGGTATGGAGGGCGCTAGCTATGAAGAGAGGTTGGGTAGATTAGGATTATTTACATTAGAAAGATGGAGGTTGAGGGAGGACCTGATTGAGGTCTACAAAATCATGAGCGGTATAGACAGGGTGGATAGCAAGAAGCTTTTTCCCAGAGTGGGGGACCCAATTACTAGGGGTCACAATTTCAAGGGGAGAGGGGAAAAGTTTAAGGGAGATATGCGTGGAAAGTTCTTTACGCAGAGGGTGGTGGGTGCCTGGAACGCGTTGCCAGCGGAGGTGGTAGAGGCGGGCACCATAGCATCATTTAAGATGTATCTAGACAGATACATGAATGGGCAGGGAGCAGAGGGATACAGATCCTTGGAAAATAGGTGACAGGTTTAGATAGAGGATCTGGATCGGCGCAGACTTGGAGGGCCGAAGGGCCTGTTCCTGTGCTGTAATTTTCTTTGTTCAGTCCTGATCCCCTTGCAGTCACATCTCCGTGATACCCATAACATCATACCTGACAATTTCAATCTGCGCTAGAAGCTCATTTACCTTGTTTTGTATATTACATGCAGTTAAATACAACACTCTGATCCTTGTGTTGACTGTTCCCCTTTTCATAATTGTCCCCTTATCTGCTGTGCATGAAATTAGATTCCTTACCCTTTCCATTCTCTCTATCCTACTTTTTGGTCTGGAAACTTCAATAGGCTCTGATGAGCCCTCCCATCCACTTCAACTTTTTTCCATAATTTCGCATACAACTAAACCCCCACCATCACCCACTACTTAGTTTAAAGCCCTATCCACAGTCCTACTTCTGCAATTTGCCTGCAATTCACCTAGTCCCAGCATGATTCAGGTGGAGCCTGTCCCATCAGAACAGTTCCCTCCTTCCCCCTTACTGGTGGCAATGATGAAAGGGACAAGATTGTGAACCTGAAAGTCCCAAGGCAAGAATTTACACACAAGCACCAGTACATGAAGCGTATTGGGCAGAAGGGTCATTTTGCCTCAGCATCTCTGACTGAGCAGTCCTCTGTGAGTTATCTTCTGCTCACCCCAAATGTGGAGGGGACTAGAAAAGATGCCCTCAAAACAGCCTGAGCTACTTTCTCCTGGTGGGCTGTTGGTTTTTATGTTTAATCAAAATGTGCTCAGCATCAGCCCACAAGATCAGTACTGGAAAGATCATTCTCAACTTGTCAAATACGAGCCCACAGCAGCAGCTGACACTTTCCAGTTATCCCCCAGTCGCTGTTGTTCAATCTGTGAGAGGAATACCATCGATAGGAATGCTGCAACAAGCAATCAAATGATGCAGAGCAACAAATGTGGAGCTCTGATGGTATAACAAGGTGTAGAGCTGGATGAACACAGCAGGCCAAGCAGCATCAGAGGAGCAGGAAGGCTGACGTTTTGGGCCCAGACCCTTCTTCAGAAATGGGGGAGGGGAAGGGGGTTCTGAAATAAATAGGGAGAGAGGGGGAGGCGGATAGAAGATGGATAGAGGAGAGGATAGGTGGAGAGGAGACAGACAGGTCAAAGAGGCAGGGATGGAGCCAGTAAAGGTGAGTGTAGGTAGGGAGTTAGGAAGGGGATAGGTCAGTCCAGAGAGGACGGACAGGTCAAGGGGGCGGGATGAGGTTGGTCGGTAGGAGA
>NW_025965992.1:2641-5588 GCF_021869965.1 Rhincodon typus | reverse complement strand
CTCCAAAATCCCTAAACCCCCTGATCCCAAACCCAACTCCAAAAACCTAAAATCCCCTGATCCCAAACCTAGCTCCAAAAACCCCCGATCCCAAACCCACCTCCAAAAACCAAATCCCCTGATCCCAAACCCAACCCCAAAAACCCCCCGATCCCCAACCCCACCCCCCCAACCCCAAAACCCCCCCCCACCCCCCCCCACACCTCAGAACCTAAAAACCTCACCCCAGACAGTAAAACCAATAAGATAGAGGAGCAGAATTAGACCACTTGGCCCATCTAGTGTGCTCTGCCGTTCAATACTGCCTTACATGTTTCTCAACCCCATTCTCCTGCCTTCTCCCCGTAACCTTTGATCCCTTTACTCATTAAGAACCTATCTATCTCTGTCTTAAATACGCTCAATGGCTTGGTCGACACAGCCTTCCGTGGCAGTGAGTTCCACAGATTCACCACCTCTCGCTGAAGAAATTCCTTCTCGTCTCATTTCTAAACTGTAAGCCCCTCACTCTGAGGCTGTGCCCTCGGGTCCTAGTCCCTCCTACTCGTGGAAGTATCCTCTCCATGTTCACTCTAAGGCCTCTCAGTTTTCTGTAAGTTTCAATTAGGTCTACCTTTATCCTTTTAAACTCCATCATGTACAGACTTAGAGTCCTCAAATACTCCTTGTATGATAAGCCCATCATCCTTTGGATCATTTTTGTAAACCTCCTCTGGACCCCCTCCAACGCCAGCACATCTTTCCTTAGATACGGGGCCCAAAACTGCTCACAATATTCCAAATGCAGTCTAACCAGAGCCTTATAGATCCTCAGCGGTACATCTCTATTCTTGTATTCTAACATTACATTTCCCTTCCCAATTGCCAACTGAAACTGCATGTTAACATTAAGAGAATCCTGAACTAAGACTCCCTTGTGCTTCAGATTTCTGAAGCCTTTCTGTTTTTAGAAAATATTCTTGCCTGTATTCTTTCTATGAAACCCTGACTCAAGACAGTAATCCCAAAACCCTGATCTTGACCCTGACTCCAAACCCTGACCTTGACCCTAACCCCAAACCCTAAATGTATTGCCCATCACTAGTTGCTCTCGAGAAGGTGGTGGTGAGCTGTTTTCTTAAATCACTGCAGTCCTTATTCCGAAGGCAGACCCACAATCCCCTTAGGGAGGGAATTCCGGGATTTTGACACAGCAACATGAAGGAATGGCGATATATTTCCAAGTCAGGACGGTGAGTGGTTTGGAGGGGAACTTGCAGGGGGTGGTGTTCCCATGTATCTGCTGCCCTTGTCCTTCTGGTTGGAAGTGGTCGTTGGTTTGGAAGGTGCTGTCTGAGGATCTTTGGTGAATTTCTGCAGTGCATCTTGTAGATAGTACACACTGCTGCTACTGAGCGTCGGTGGTGGAGGGAGTGGATGTTTATGGATGTGGTGTCAGTCAAGCGGGCTGCTTTGTGCTGGATGGTGTCAAACTTTTTGAGTGTTGTTGGAGTATCCCCATCCAGGCAAGTGGGAAGTATTCCATCATACTCCTGACTTGTGCCTTGTAGATGGTGGATGTAAGACCATAACAACTAGGAGTAGAAGGAGGCAATTCAATCCCCTGAGCTTGCTCTGCTATTTAATACAATCATTTTAGCCACAGTTCAACTTTCTTTTCCACTCTCCGTAACCATTTAATCCTTTGCTAATTAAAAATCTCTCTATCTCCTCCTTAAATTTATTCCGTATCCCGGCATCCATTGCACTCTGGGCTAGTGAATTGCATTTCTCATGACCCTTTGAGAGCATTAATTTCTCCTCATCTCTGTTTTAAATCTGCTGCCTCTTATCCTAAAAGTATGACTTCTTGTTGTAGATTGCGCCGCACGAGCAATCATTCTTTCTGCGTCACTTCGTCAATCCGTTTCAGCATGGTATATATCTCAATTAGATCTCCTCTCGTTCTCCTAAACTCCAGAGATTAAAGGTCTAAACTGCTAAATCTGTCTTCATAAGACAAAGCCCTCATCTCTAAAATCAATCTAGTGACCTCCTCTGAATTGTCAAGTAAGGGGACCAAAACTGTACATAATACTCCAGGTGTGATCTCACTAATGTCTTGTACAGTTACAGCAACTCTTCCCTACTTTTATATTCTATTCTTTTAGCAATAAATGCCAAAATTCCATTTGCTTTCCTTATTATTGCTAAACCTACATACTAGCTTTCTGTGATTCATGCACAAGGATACCCAGATCCCTCTGCACTGAAGCACTCTGAGGTTTCTCTCCATTTAGGTCAAAAATTGTCCTTCTATTCCTCCAACCAAAATGGATAACCTCACACTTATCCGCGTTAAACTTCATCTGCCAATTTTGGCCCATTCACCTAATCTGTCTACACACATTCGTGAATTTCTTATTTCTTCTTTGCAACTTACTTTCTCACCTATTTTAGTGTCAACTATAAATTTGGCTTTAGTACATTCTGTACCTACATCCAAGATATTAATATTGATAGGAAATAGTTAGGGCCCAAGGACAAAACCCTGAGGCACCCCATTATTTACAGCTTGCAAACCAGAAAGAGATCCATTTATCCTGACTGTCTGCTTTCCGTTGGTTATCCTCTATTCAATCTAAAGAATTACCCCCTCCTTGTGTGATCTTACCTTGTGTATTAATCTTTTGTGTGGCACGTTACCAAATGCCTTCTGAAAGTCCAGATATACTACATCTATAGGGTCCCTATTATCCACATTGTTGTTCAATCTTCAAAGAGTTCTAGCAAATTAGCCAAACATGATTTACCCTTCATAAAACTATGTTGACTCTGATGCCACCCGGAAACTGGAGGAGCAGCACTTCATATTCCACCTTGGGAGCCTACAACCCAATGGCCTCAATGTGGATTTTACTAGTTTCAAAATCTCCCCACGCCCGGCCTCATCCCATGACCAACCCTC
>NW_025965992.1:0-2541 GCF_021869965.1 Rhincodon typus | reverse complement strand
TTTCCCAGCTCCCTTCCCGCTCCCCTGGTTCTGAACAAGGGTTCCGACCCAAAACGTCAACTTTCTTGCTCCTCTGATGCTGCCTGGCCTGCTGTGTTCCTCTAGTTCCACACTGTATTATCTCTGACTCCAGTATTGGCAGTTTTCACTATCTCTGACTCTGATGGATTGTATTTTGACTTAGCAAATATCCTGTTATGACTTCCTTAATACTGGATTCCAACAGTTTCCCAATATCAGATGTTAAACTGACTGGCCTGTACTTTCCTATTTTCTGCCTCCCTCCCTTTTAAAATCAGGCTGTGATATCAGCATTTTTCCAAGCAACTGGAACATTTCCAGAATCAAGATACTTTTGGAATATTATAACCAATAGATCCATTATCCCTGCTGCCATTTCCTTTAAGACTCTAGGATGTAGACCATCATGCCCTGGAGACTTTGCTCAGTACTCCTTCCCAAGTCATGATGTTTGATCTAAGCTCCTCCCTTTCTATAACCTCTGCATCACCTTTTACTTTTGCAAACAATACCCTTTTAAGTTAGTTATGGGAGAAAGAGAAAGAGAGAAATAAGGTTTTACACAAGATGCAAGGATCTTGAAATTCAGGAATTAAGGGTATAACACCAACCCACACTGAACAAAATTTACAATGAGAGAAAACACTGGAAATGACCAACAAGTGAGTCAGACTAACATCATCCACTGCGAAAACAGAGAAAAAAAAGATTTTGTTTCTCTGCTATTTCTGTGTTCCCCACTATTAACTGCCCAGTCTCATCCTGTAAGGGACTAAGATTCACTTTAGCTACTCTCTTCCTTTGTATACACTTAAAGAAGCTTTTGCTGTCTGTTTTTTATTTTGCGCTTGTTTTGTTTCATTATCTACCTTTGCTTTTATTAAATTCCCTTTTTAGGAACCCTTTTGTTAGTCTTTAACAGTTTACCAATCCTGCAGCCTGCCACTCGCCTTTGCAATACGGTATACTTTAGTGTTTGTCTTTATATTACCTTTAACTCCCTTGCTTAGCCATTGATAATTTTCCTCCTCTTATAACCATTATTCCTTTCTGGAATATATTTTAGTTAGGAGCAATTGAATATCTTCTTAAACATCAATCACTGCTTGTCAACTATCCTACCTTGAGCTATAGGTAGAGGCTAGATAGACTGGGACTATTTTCCTTGGAGCATTGGAGGCTGAGGGGTGACCTTATAGAGGTTTATAAAATCAAGAGTGGCATGGATAGGGTAAATAGCCACGGTCTTTTTCCCAGGGTAGGAGAGTCCAAAACTAGAGGCTTAGGTTTACGGTGGGAGGTGAAAGATATAAAACGGTCCTGAGGGACAACTTTTTCAAGCAGAGGGTGGTGTGTGTATGGAACAAGCTGCCAGAGGAAGTGGTTGAGGCTGGTACATTACATTTAAAAGGCATCTGGATGGGTACATGATTAGGAAGAGTTTAGAAGGCTATGGGCCAAATGTTGGTAAACTGGACAAGCTCAGTTTAGGTTATCGGGTCGGCATGGATGAATTGGACCAAAGGGTCTGTTTCTGTGCTGTGCAGCTCTATGATTCTTTTATTCTTTCTGCCCAGCCCAATCGGGCCAGATCTGTCCCCATGCCTGTGTAATTACCTTCATTTAACTCCAGAGCACTAGTGGGGGACTCCAGTTTCTCATCCTCCTGCTGAATTTGAAGTGCTAACCTCACTTTTCACTGTTCCCTAGAGGATCCTTTACTATGCAATTGTTCATTAACTCCACCTCATTACACAGTAACAAATCCAGAATAATTTGCTCCGTTGTTGATGGGGGCAGTACAGACAGAATTTTACTTTCAGTTTCAAAGTGTAGGGGAAACATTTTTCCTTGTCTAGCCCCATGGTTTCCCTGTCCAAGAAGTGGTTTAGAGAGCAGTTTAGAGAGATCTTTACATTCAGTTAAAAAAAATAGTGTGAGCTTTACTCTATCTAACCCCATACTGTCCCTGTTGTGGGAGTGTTTGATGGGGGACAGTGCAGAGGGAGCTTTACTCTATCTAACCCCATACTGTCCCTGTTGTGGGAGTGTTTGATGGGGGACAGTGTAGAGGGAGCTTTACTCTATCTAACCCCACACTGTCCCTGTTGTGGGAGTGTTTGATGGGGGACAGTGTAGAGGAAGCTTTACTCTATCTAACCCCACACTGTCCCTGTTGTGGGAGTGTTTGATGGGGGACAGTGTAGAGGGAGCTTTACTCTATCTAACCCCATACTGTCCCTGTTGTGGGAGTGTTTGATGGGGGACAGTGCAGAGGGAGCTTTACTCTGTATCTAACGCCATGCTGTCCCTGTCCTGGGAATATTTGATGGGGGACAGTGTAGAGGGAGCTTTACTCTGTATCTAACCCCATGCTGCCCCTGTGCTGGGAGTGTTTGATGGGGGACAGTGTAGAGGGACCTTTACTCTGTATCTAACTCTATGCTGCCGTGTCCTGGGAGAGTTTGATGGGGGACAGTGTAGAGAGAGCTTTACTCTGTATCTAACCCCGTGCTGTCC
>NW_025965991.1:54064-81193 GCF_021869965.1 Rhincodon typus | reverse complement strand
GGAGCTGGGGGTAGAGCGCCTGCTCGGGGAGTCTCGTGGATAGCCCACCATCGTCAATCGCGGGTGGTCAGTGCATCAATGCTGGGGACGTTGGCCTGGTCGGGAACGTTGGTGTTGCTGTATCTTTCTTCCCAGCGGATTTGCAGGATCTCGCACAGGCAGCGTTTGGTCGTACTGCTCCTGCACCTTGAGGTGTCTGCTGTAGACAGCCCACATCTCAGGGCCATATAGGAGGGTGGGAACCACCATAGTTCTGAAAGCCATGACCTGGGATCGTGTTGTTGTCCTTTTCCTAAGGTGGCTGAAGGCTGCGCTCGCACATTGGAGGAAATGCTGGATCTCTTCATCAATAGCTACTTTCATAAACAGCACATTGCTGAGGCATTGGAAGTGGTCAGCATTCTCTTAGGCCTTCCTGTGGACGTTGATGACCGGGGAGTCGGGGTTTGGGGATGGAGGAAGGTTTCAGTCCACATGCCAGGCCAGCTTGGTGGAGGATCTTTGTCTTGCAGATGTTCAGGATGGGACCCAGGCTGCCATATGCCTCAGTAAAGGTGCAGGGGATGGTCTGGGGCCCATCCTCTGAGATTGCACACACACAAACATCATCTGCAGCTCGATGACACCGGTCGGGGGGTGACTTTGGTTTTGGATTGAGGGCAGCGGAGGGGGAATAATTTCCTGCTGGTCTGTGCATTAGCCCCGCTCCAGCGGGGAGCTTGGCAGCAGCAAGATGAACCATTACCGGGAGTTAGATGGAGAGCAGTGTTGGGGCAGTGACAGAGCCCTGCTTGACACCGGTCTGAGTGGGGAATGGGTCGGTGGTGGACCTGTTTGTCATTACCATGATCTCCATGTCGATGTAGAGCAGCCGAAGGATGGTGACAAACTTCATGGTTGCAATGAAAGGACTCTCCATAATGCTTCCGTATTGATGGTGTGAAAGGCCTTTGTAAGGTTAAAGAGGGCCACGTACAGGGGGTTAGGTTCATTTCTCTGCATTTCTCCTGTAGCTGTCACACAGTGAAAATCACGTCTATATTATACCCCTCTGTGGCTGGGTGCCATGTTGCATTTTCAGGAGGTGTCCCTCAGCCACAGGGAGGAGATAGTTGAGAAGGACCTTGGTGATGAATTCTCTAACAGCAGGGAGACTCCCCTGTAGCTACCACAGCTGTGGCAGCTCGGAGCTCTCCTGGGAAGCTCCCCTCCTTCCAGGTAAAAGCAGACAAGGATGTGTAGGCTGCAGCGGGAGCTCTTTTCCTCTGCACTTCAGTACCTCAGTGGGGAATACCACCTGCTCCAGCAGCCTTGTTGTTCTTAAGCTGGTAGACAGCCTTCTCCACTTGGTGCAGGGTGGGGGTGCTGCCAATCTCCCGGCCTGTGAGATGCTGTGGGATACTGTCAAGAACACATAAGATCGATGACAGAGCCCTGGTTGAGGAGGTCTCTGAAGCACCTCTCACAGCATTGTTTAATGCCTTCTTTATCTTTGATAAGAGTCACTCCGTCCTTGGCCAGCAGTGTGGTGGGGCCTTGGGTGTTTGGTTCTGTGGTACCCCACTATTCACTGTCTGCCACTTAGAAAAAGACGCTTTTTTTAAAATCCATTTCAAAACGCTACCCCGAATCCCATGCGCTTTAATTTTACACGTTGATCACTTATGTGGGACTTTGTCGAAAGTTTTCTCAAAGTCCAAGTAAACCATATCCACTGTGTCTCCCTCATTAACTCTATTTGTTACAACCTCGGACAATTCCTGTAGATTTATCAAGACTGATTTTCCATTTCGTAAATCCATGCTGACTCTGTCCAATCCTCTCACTAGTTTCCAAGTGCTTATCTATTAAATATTTTATGATGGACTCTAACATTGTCCCCCACCACCAATGTCAAACTGACTGGTCTATAATTCCCAGTTTTCTCTCTGCCACTTCTTTTCAAATATTGTGGGATTACATTAGCTACCCTCCAATCCTCCAGTGTCTATAGAATCTTGTAAGATGACACTAATGCACCCTCTGTTTCTAAACCACTTCCTGAAGTATTCTGGGATGTAGATTATCAGGCCCTGGGAATTTTATCAGCCTTCAATCCCTTCAATTTCCCCAACACCATTTCTCTGCTAATATTGATTTCCTTCAGTTCCTCCCTCTCACTAAGCTCTGTGTTCCCCAACATTTGTGGGATATTATTTGTGTCCTCCTTTATGAACATAGAACTAAAGTGTGTATTTAGTTGGTCAGCCATTTCTTATTCCCCATTATAAAGTCCTCCGTTTCTGACTGTAAGGGAGCTATATTTGTCATCACCAATCATCTTCTCTTCACATACCTATAGAAGCTCTTACAGTCAGTTTCTATGTTTCCTGAAAGCTCACTATTATGCTCTATTTCCATTTTATAAATCAGTCACTTGGTCCTCCTTTGCTGAATTCTAATCTGCTCCCAATCCTCGGGTCTGTTGCTTTTTATCAAATCTGACAATACTGAAAAGGACCTTCAACCAGCAAGTTTGTCCTGCCAGGAATATATTATTCTCTATACTATTCCCAATTTCCCACACTGGGCCCATAGCCTTGGAAGTTATGAGATTTCCTGCCTGAACACCCTTCCCGGGCAGTGCATTCCAGTTTCCCACCATCCTCTGGGTGGAAACTATTTCCCCTCAAATCCCTCTAAACCTCTGTCTTTTACTTTATAATGATGCCCCCTTGTTATTGACCCTTTGACTAAGGGGAACAGTTGCTTTCTATCCACAAAACTGTTCGGAGGAAGGGTCATTCGACCCAAAACATTAACTCTGATTTACCACTACAGATGCTGCCAGACCTGCTGAACTTTTCCAGCAACTTCTGTTTTTGTTTCTGATTTACAGCATCCACAGTTCTTTTGGTTTTTAGTTTTGCTTTCTATCCACCCTGTCCATGCCCCTCATGATCTTACACACCTCCATCAGGTCCCCTCTAAACTTTCTCTGCTCTAAAGATAACAACCCGAACTTACCCAGTCTCTCTTCATCGCTGAAATGCTGCATCCCAGGCAGTATCCTGGTGAATCTCCCTCTGCACCCCCTCCAGTGCAATCACATCCTTCCTACAGTGTGGAGACCAGAACTGCTCATCACCTCCCTGATCTTATAATGTATGTGTCAGATTGTAAGAGGTTAGAGCATCTAAGCCTGGGTCAGATTATTACCTGAATGGCTGTAAATTGGGAGAGGGGAGTGTGCAGTGGGACCTGGGTGTCCTTGTGCACCAGTCGGTGAAGGTAAGCATGCAGGTGCAGCAGGTGCTAAAGAAGGTAAATGGTATGTTGGCCTTCATTGCGAGAGGTTTCGAGTTCAGGAGCAGGGATGTGTTGTTGCAGTTATACAGGGCCTTGGTGAGACCACACCTGGAATATTGTGTGAAGGTTTAGTTTCCTTTCCTGAGAAAAGGAAGTGGAGTGCAGCAAAGGTTTACCAGGCTGATTCCAGGGATGGCGGGTCTCACATATGAGGAGAGATTGACTAGGCTTGGGATTGTTTTTGCTACAGTTCAGACGAATGATGGGGTGGGGCGGGGGGGGCGCGAGCACAGGGATCTCATAGAGACTGATAAAATTCTAACAGGACAGGATAGGGTAGATGCAGGGAGGATGTTCCTGATGGTGGGTGTGTCCAGAACCAGGGGTCACAGTATGAGGATTCGGGGCAGACAATTTAGGACGGAGATGAGGAGACATTTCTTCACCCAGAGAGTGGTGAGCCTGTGGAATTCATTACCACAGGAAGTAGTTGATGCAGAACATTGGATGTATTCAAGAGGCGCTAGATATAGCACTCGGGGCGATTGGGATCGAAGGTTATCGGGAGAAAGCAGGATTAGGCTATTGAGTTGGACAATCAGCCATGATCATGAAGAATGGTGGAGAGTGGATCGAAGGGCTGAATGGCCTCCTCCTGCTTCTATCCTCCATGTTTCTATGTTTCTATGTATGTATTCTAAGAGGACACAGACCAATCTGTGATCAGGCACAGGTTCTACAAATTTCCAGAATTGGACTAGTTTTACTGGTGGAGTAAAAAAGAAAGCTGACTCTGCACTATTGGTCTTAAAAAGCTCTCACTTAACCTTAATCACCCAAATCAGCCGATTCGCAGTGATACTGCATCATGTATTGACACTCTTCCCAGAATGCCTCACTGTGATACTGACCACAGGACACTCTTCCCAGAATGCTTCACCATGATACTGACCGTGGGACACTCTTCCAGAGTGCCTCACCGCGATCACCACAGGATACTCTTCCGAGAATCCCTCACTGTGATACTGACCGCGGGACACATTTCCCAGACTGCCTCACCACGATACTGATCATGGGTCACACTTCCCAGAATCCCTCACCATGATACTGACCGCGGGACAGTCTTCCCAGAATGCCTCATCACGATACTGACCATGGGTCACACTTCCCAGAATGCCTCACCACGATACTGACCACGGGTCACACTTCCCACAATGCCTCACCATGATACTGACCGCAGGACACTTTACCCAGAATGCCACACCACGATACTGACCATGGGACACTCTTCCCAGAATGCCTCACTGCGATACTGACCGTTGGACACACTTCCCAGAATGGATCACTGCGATACTGACTGTGGGACACACTTCCCAGAATGCCTCACCACGATACTGACCATGGGACTCATTTCCCAGAATGCCTCACCGCGATACTAACTGCGGGACACTCTTCCCAGACCATGATGCTGACTGAAAGTCACTCTTCCTGGTCATCCCAGATGTGGTGCATCTGGGACTCTGTATGTAGGTTAGCTGTTACCAAACCTGCTTACACAGCAGTGTAAGCTATTGATACCATCACTGGAAGAATGCTCACACAAAGTCTTCCACAGAATAAAAGATCAATTTTGATGGATTGTAAATATGTTTATGACATATTAGTGAACTGCTGGTTACATTATATGCAAGATACAGAAGATATGGGAGCAGAATAAGGCCATTCAGCAACATGATGGTCTCTTGTGACACGTCAGGCCCAGTTTAAGGGTAAGTACACCTTACTGTTCGCTACATGGACTTAGCACTAGAACAACAACCATCAAATAAACCAGAACTGGTTCATAGAACAAATTACAGCACAGGAACAGGCCCTTCGGCCCTCCAAGCTGCGCCAATCCAGATCCTCTATCTAAACCTGTCGCCTATGTTCCAAGGATCTGTATCCCTCTGCTCCCTGCCCATTCATGTATCTGTCTAGATACATCTTAAATGATGCTATCGTGCCCGCCTCTACCACCTCCGCTGGCAATGCGTTCCAGGCACCTACCACTCCCTGCATAAAGAACTTGCCACACATATCTCCCTTAAACTTTTCCCCTCTCACCTTGAAATCGTGACCCCTAGTAATTGAGTCCCCCACTCTGGGGAAAAGCTTCTTGCTTTCCACCCTGTCGATACCCCTCATGATTTTGTAGACCTCAATCAGGTCCCCTCTCAACCTCCGTCTTTCTAACGTAAATAATCCCAATCTACTCAACCTCTCTTCATAGCTAGTGCCCTCCATACCAGGCAACATCCTGGTGAACCTCCTCTGCATCCTCTCCAAAGCATCCACATCCTTTTGGTAATGTGGCGACCAGAACTGTACGCAGTATTCTAAATGTGGTTGAACCAAAGTCCTATACAACTGTAACATGACCTGCCAACTCTTGTACTCAATATCCCGTCCGATGAATGAAAGCATGCCGTATGCCTTCTTGACCACTCTATCGACCTGCATTGCCACCTTCAGGGTACAATGGACCTGAACACCCAGATCTCTCTGTGCATCAATTTTCCCCAGGGCTTTTCTATTTACTGTATAGTTCGCTCTTGAATTGGATCTTCCAAAATGCATCACCCCCAAAACGTCAGCTTTCCTGCTCCTCTGATGCTGCTTGGCCTGCTGTGTTCATCCAGCTCTACACCTTGTTATCTCACCTTGCATTTGCCTGGATTGAACTCCATCTGCCATTTCTCCGCCCAACTCTTCAATCTGCTGCAATATTCTGCTGCATTCTCCGCCAGTCCCCTTCACTATCTGCTACTCCACCAATCTTAGTGTCATCTGCAAACTTGCTAATCAGATCATCTATACCTTCCTCCAGAACATTTATGTATATCACAAACAACAGTGGTCCCAACACGGATCCCTGTGGAATACCACTGGTCACAGTTCTCATTTTGAGAAACTCCCTTCCACTACAACTCTCTGTCCCCTGTTGCCCAGCCAGTTCTCTATCCATCTAGCTAGTACACCCTGGACCCCATGCGACTTCACTTTCTCCATCAGCCTACCATGGGGAACCTTATCAAATGCCTTATTGAAGTCCATGTATATGACATCTACAGCCCTTCCCTCATCTATTAACTTTGACACTTCCTCAAAGAATTCTATCAAGTTGGTAAGACATGACCTTCCCTGCACAAAACCATGCTGCCTATCACTAATAAGCCCATTTTCTTCCAAATGTAATTAGATCCTATCCCTCAGTATCTTCTCCAGCAGCTTCCCCACCACTGACGTCAGGCTCACTGGTCTATAATTACCTGGATTATCCTTGCTACCCTTCTTAAACAAGGGGACAATATTAGCAATTCTCCAGTCCTCCGGGACCTCACCCGTGCTCAAGGATGCTGCAAATATATCTGTTAAGGCCCCAGCTATTTCCTCTCTCGCTTCCCTCAGTAACCTATGATAGATCCCATTCGGACCTGGGGACTTCTCCACCCTAATGCCTTTTAGAATACCCAACACTTCCCCGCTCCTTTTGCCGACTTGACCTAGAGTAATCAAACATCGATCCCTAACCTCAACATCCGTCATGTCCCTCTCCTCGGTGAATACCGACGCAAAGTACTCATTAAGAATCTCACTCATTTTCTCTGACTCCTCGCATAACTTCCCTCCTCTGTCCTCGAGTGTTCGTTCCTCCCAGGAACAGCCCATTCTATTCCTGATGGACAGAGTGTATCTCATGATGCCCATTCACACTTTCAGGTCCTAGCCGTCCTATAAAACATTGCCCCCTGGCCTGTACATTTCAGCTGGGGTAACAGCAGCTTATACATCCCTGCCACTCAATAGCAGTTTGATCATGACTGAGTTTTCTCACAGCGAGTGGATCATGGTGGAGCTGACAGCAAGCACTGACAGCCTGTTGGTAACATCTTCACTGAGGGATAAAGGGGACAATTGAGGCTATTGAAGCTCTGTGCCCAGCTTCTATAATTTGAGCTTTTCCTGGGAACTGTGTGACTAGTTGATGTTGAGGATTGGTGATGAGTTTGTTGACTAAGGCCTATCGACAGTTCAGAGCGCACTGTAGAAAGTCATCCAGTCTTTATGATCTGCAAGTTCCCCTCTGAGCCATTCACCACCCTGACTTGGAAATATATCGGCGTTCCTTTGGTGTCACTGGGTCAAAATCCTGGAAGTCCCTCCCTAAGGGCAGTGTGGGTCAACCCACAACAGGTGGACTGCAGTAGTTCAAAAAGGCAGCTCACCATCACCTTCTCAAGGCCAAGTAACACCTCAAAGGGAGGTAGAAGTTTTGATCTCTCTTCCACAAACAGCAGTGGATGCTGGATCAATTGTTAGTTTTAAATCTGAGACAGATACATTTTTGTGAAGTAGAGACGCAGGGGCCAAAGGCAAAGATATGGAGTTGGCCAAAGATCAGCCATGATCTGATTGAATGCTGGAACAGACTCAAGAGGCTGAATGGCCTACTCCTGTTCTTGTATTCCTACGTTTCTAACAAGAGACAGCCAATAAATGGAGCCAGAGATGCTCACATTCCCATGAATGAGCAAAACGACTATTGACATTTGACTGATTAGAGGCTGGGTCGTTAAGTATATTTAAGCTTGATTGTGGGCAGCTATTTAACCAGGAAGGAAATTAAGGGTTATGGGAAAAAGGCAGGAAAGTGGAGTTGCAGATGATCAGATTAGCTGTGATCTCATTGAAAGGTGGGGAAGGCTCAATGGTCCCAAAAACCTACTCCTGCTCCTACAGCTCATGGCCTTGCATGTGACGGCCCGTCACTGTGACATCTCCTGAAGAGGTGAGCTCTCTCCTCCAGCTGTTTCACAAATCCCTCATGTTTTCCTGGACCCAATCCCAATGTTTACGAGAGGGAAACCCACAAGCCTTCAGACTAGAGGATTATCCAACCTCCTGCACTCATTGTCAATGCAGTGATAGCCCACTGTGCTCGTGTTGAATTGTCCCAGATAGAATCCTTCACAATGACCTCTTCGAGTCTCAAGCCTTGGAGACACCTCAAGGCCCTTGTACGCTGGGGATGTCGAGGTCTGTCAATGAAATGACACGAGAGTGGTCAGTGCAGCAGTCAGTACCACACATGGCTTTTGGTAGGTATACCCAATGCAGCTGTCTCTCTGCCTGGTTAATCTGATGCCAATGCACAGAACAGGAACAGGGTGATGGAAATGGAGAACTGCACTGGTGTTGAAGAATTTGCTGTCCATCCCACTCGTCCAAATTCCTCACCTTCACTGGATGACA
The DNA here is from genome assembly GCF_021869965.1 of Rhincodon typus. Taxonomy (NCBI): domain Eukaryota; kingdom Metazoa; phylum Chordata; class Chondrichthyes; order Orectolobiformes; family Rhincodontidae; genus Rhincodon; species Rhincodon typus. The sequence continues at coordinate 72,610 of NW_025965991.1, read as the reverse complement.
TTCATCGATCTGGCCAGGACAGTCACTCAGACTGGTTGGTTTTCTGACTCTGGCACAGCAGGAAGCAGAGAATTCCTGCTTCCCTTTGTGACAGTTGGTGATTAGTGAGAGTGGTTTGCATGTTGTCGGGGGAGAGAGAGGTTTCAGCACCATCAGATTACCATGAAGACCTTCAGGAAGACAAGTTAGCGATGCTCTGAGCAGAGCTCACACCAGCTTCACGTCGGTGTTCCAGTCCTTGAGCCTTCCAGAAGAGAACAGAACCTGTCACAGTTTCTGCAGCTGCCCCTCCTCAGGTACACGGCTCTCCCTGAGGCTGGCTTTGATGCCAGGACTCAGCGGCTCACAGAGCAGACTCCAAAGAAATGCTTCCCAGTGGCTAATGTGACAGTAAACACATTCAGACAACAGGCAAAGAGCTAAAATAAATTTATTAGCATCAGAATTTCGCTTAAAAAGAGAGATAGTGTTCAATGTAGACGGCAGACGGGGTTACACCCAGGACAACCATTGATGACACAACACAAAGATTTAGGGCAATGGAGTTTTAAAAACACTCCAGTGAATCTCTTCCAAACATGAAAATACAAATGGACAGTTTTCCCAATTACATTAGCAGGCAATAATTTTCACTCCTTCACAAGAATTGACAGTTAAAGGCTGAGATTAAAGACCATGCTTCCATGGATACAGCTCCCACACACACACTGACTCTCACTGGGGTACGGTCCCACACACACACTGACTCTCACTGGGGTACGGTCCCACACACACACTGACTCTCACTGGGGTACAGTCCCACACACACACTGACTCTCACTGGGGTACAGTCCCACACACACACTGACTCTCACTGGGGTACAGGGTCCCCCACACACACTGACTCTCACTGGGGTACAGGGTCCCCCACACACACTGACTCTCACTGGGGTACAGGGTCCCCCACACACACCGACTCTCACTGGGGTACGGGGTCCCACACACACACTGACTCTCACTGGGGTACGGTCCCACACACACACTGACTCTCACTGGGGTACGGTCCCACACTCACACTGACTCTCACTGGGGTACAGTGCCACACACACACACAGACTCTCACTGGGGGACGGGTACCACTGACACTGACATATTCAGTGTAGTACAGGAATATTATTGTTTTCCTAATAACTGAATGACCCTGAGTCTCACCCACTGGGTGGGTGAAGATGTGTATGACACGGGTTCCTGCTGAGGATGTCTGAAACGAGGCAGCTACCAAGCCATCAGCTCTTGATGTCTCTGCCTGCACAGTGTCCATCAGCCTATGTTTGAAAGGAGGCTGAAATGGTGTGAAACATCAGACCTGGATATTTCAGAGATCTATCGACCTGTCCCAGCTGAGTCCATCTTTACTTCTGTCTCTCTGATGGGAATTGCCCTGTCATTGGCTGGATCAATGGGAGAATCCTTGGGATGAGCCAGATGGAGGGGGTTTTGGCCGTGTCATTCTCGATGGTTGCTGCTCTGTTTCCAACGCTGAGAGGGTTTGCGATTGTGCAGAGCTACCTCCATGACCTCACAGCCCCCAGCAATCTTCTCCTGTGCTATGAAGAAGATCGCCACACTGGCAAAGTACCACCGTGCCAGGCTGTACGACCAGATGAGCACAAAGATGCCAATCACAAAAAAAGTCCAGTAGATGATAGAGAAGAACTTGATGAGGAAGACCCGACCCCTGGACTTGCAGGGAGGCAGCCGGGCGCGAAGCTGTGTCCCGACCTGATCCTGCCTCTGAATCCAGCTCAGAGCTGAGCTGTGGAGTAAAACTCGACTTTGGCCCTTGCTCTGACTCCAGCCCCTACCCCAGATGGGAGCTTTCCTGTGAACCTCATGCCGACTTGGATTCTGCTCCCGGACTGGACTCTGCTCCCGGACTGGACTCTGCTCCTGGACTGGACTCTGCTCCTGGACTGGGCTGGAAGTCGGAATCAGATCGCTGAATGAATGGCTGCCCTGGTAGTAAGCACGCAGTAATTTTTCCTTCTCGAACCAGCGTAGGCAGCACCACTCCTTCAGGCCATCCATGGAGGTGGGCAGCTGGTCTGCTGGGTAACGCCGGATGTGGAAGTGAATCTCTCTGGGGAAGTTGCCAGTGAATAGGTCCCTCTCGGACTGCGGAATGTTGTAAGGGTAGGCCACCGTCACATCATGGATAGCATCGAGATTACAGCCTAGGAGAAAGGCAGACAGCTGGTTAGTGAGTCACAGATCAGATTGAACTAGACCCCCTGAAGCTGCACACTTGCTAAACCTGGTGGAGTGGCAAGCAATCACCGAGTGTTTATGGTGTAGAAGGCGGCTGTACAGGCCAGTCACGGACCCCACCAGTGTCGGAGATAACCACGTGTACAGGGCATGCTCCCAATGGCAGAACTGTGAGCCCCCAATATCGGAAACATCCTTCCTGCATTTATCCTGCCTTAGAAGGGGAGGTGATGGCCTAGTGGTATTATCGCTGGACTGTTAATCCAGAGACCCAGATAACATTGTGGGGCCCACGTTCAAATCCTACCACGGCAGATGGTGGAATTTGAATTTAATAAAATATCTGGAATTAAGAATCTGGTAATAACCATGAATCGGTTGTGGATTGTTGGGAAAAACCCACCTGGTTCACTAATGCCCTTTAGGGAAGGAAGCTGCTATCCTTACCTGGTCTGGCCTACATGTGACTCCTGACCCACAGCAATGTGGTTGACTTATAACTGCCCTCTGGGCAGTTAGGGATGGGCAATAAATGCTGCCTAGCCAGTGATGCCCTCATCCCGTGAACAAATAAAGAAATAAAAGTCCTGTTAGGATTTTATAGGTTTCTACAAGATTCCTCTTCATTGTTTTAAACTCCAGTGAATATAATCCTTACTGACTAAATCTCTCCTCACACATCAGTCCTGCCATCCCAGGAATCAGTCTGGGAAATCTTTGCTGCACTCCCTCCAACACCAATAGCTGGGGCCCAAGCACTGATCCCTGCGGTACCCCACTAGCCACCGCCTGCCTCTTGGAAAAAGACCCATTAATTCCCACACTTTCTTTCCTGTCTGCCAAGCAGTTTCAATCCAATTCAATACACCACCCCCAATCCCATCTGCTTTAATCTCACACTTTAATCTCTTATGTAGGATTTTGTTGACAGATTTCTGAAAGTCCAGGTAAACCATATCTATGATCACAGCTGATCATCCAATTCAATAGCCTAATCCTGCTTTCTCCCCATAACCTTTGATCCCATTCGTCCCAAGTGCTATATCCAGTCACCTCTTGAATACATTCAATGTTTTGGCATTAACTACTTCTTGTGGTATTGAATTCCACAGGCTCACCACTCTCTGGGTGAAGAAATGTCTCCTCATCTCCGTCCTAAATCATCTACCCCGAATCCTCATACTGTGACCCCTGGTTCTGGACACACCCACCATTGGGAACATCCTCCCTGCATCTACCCTGTCCAGTCCTGTTAGAATTTTAAGTCTCTGAGAACCCTCTCTTCACTCAAATTGGTGCCAGAAGCATATAGAGAACGGTTCAGAAATATAAGGAAGGAACCAGGTCAGACTTATGTCGAGTTTGAAAGAAATAAACAGATAGATGGATGAGAGCATTAAAAATAGAAAAGACATGTGAGAATCTTAGAGAAAGATTATTCTGCTGGAGGAGTTCAAAAACTCACTTCCAGAAGTGATAAGAACTCATGTTAAGGAACAGAAAGTTAAAACAGTGAGCAGAGCTGCAGAGATGGCTGATGAATACACATTAGTGCATAAATCAAAATTGAGGTTCCGAAAGTAATTTCATTCCATCAGGGACAGAAATTGGGGAAAAGGGAGATCCTTCAATGAAAAACAAAAAAGGAGATCATACTGGGAACAGTTTGTCACAAGTGAAAAAAGAAACCCAAGAGGGTGAAAAGAGGTGAAAGACCTCAGGTGTTTCTGCTGTGATAGAGGGGGACACATAAAGTCACAGTGCTGGTGGTTTGAGAGAGGCACTGGAGAAAACAGGCTAAACCAGTGGGATTAGTTGAAGTGGCGAAGGAGAAGTCGAGGAGCTGCAGGAGAGTGCACAGCCTTGTCACCGGCTGGATAGTGAGATAACGTCTGATCTCTTCACCTCTGTGGGTAAGGTTTACCTTGGTAGAACAGGAGAAGGTAAACAGGTTACAATATTGAGAGATATGGGAGCTGGTCAGTCTCTAACAGTAAGAGATAAAAGTATTTGCACTCCATCTGATGTGTTACCCGAGACAGCGGTAATCTGTGGAATAGATGGACAGAGATTTAGCATTCCCCTGTGTAAGATAAGGCTGGAAAGTCCAATCAACACTGGGGAAGTGACAGTGGAACTGAAGGAAAAATTGGCTATTCCAGGAATACAGTCTGTTCTTGGAAATGATATAGCTGGATCACAGATGGGAGTGATGCCCCTTGTAGTGGCGAAGCCAAAGGAAAACCAGGGAACTGAGGAGTTAAAAGTAAAATACCCTGGAATTTTTCCAGATGTGTGATGACAAGATCCCACAATCATATGTTAATGCAAGAGGGGAAAACCAAAGAGAAAGACAAAGGAGATAGTAGGAACTGCAGATGCTGGAGAATCCGAGATAACAAGCTGTAGAGCTGGATGAACACAGCAGGCCAAGCAGCATCAGAGGAGCAGGAAGGCTGACGTTTCGGGCCTAGACCCTTCTTCAGAAATGGGGGAGGGGAAGGGGGTTCTGAAATAAATAGGGAGAGAGGGGAAGGCGGATAGAAGATGGATAGAGGAGAAGATAGGTGGAGAGGAAACAGACCGGTCAAAGAGGTGGGGATGGAGCCAGTAAAGGTGAGTGTAGGTGGGGAGGTAGGGAGGAGATAGGTCAGTCCAAGGAGGACGGACAGGTCAAGGGGGCGGGATGAGGTTAGTAGGTAGGAGATGGGAGTGCGGCTTGAGGTGGGAGGAGGGGATAGGTGGGAGGAAAAACAGGTTAGGGAGGCGGGGACGAGCTGGGCTGGTTTTGGGATGCGGTAGGGGGAGGGGCACACCCAGCACTTTTCCCTGCAACCGCAGGAAGTGCTACACCTGCCCCCATACCTCCTCCCTCACCCCCATCCCAGGCCCCAAGAAGACTTTCCACATCAAGCAGATGTTCACCTGCACATCTGCTAATGTGGTATACTGTATCCGCTGTTCCCGTTGTGGCCTCCTCTACATCGGGGAAACCAAGCAGAGGCTCAGGGACCGCTTTGCAGAACACCTATGCTCGGTTCGCAATAAACAACTGCACCTCCCAGTTGTGAACCATTTCAACTCCCCCTCCCATTCCTCAGACGACATGTCCATCCTGGGCCTCCGGCAGTGCCACAACGATGCCACCCAAAGGTTGCAGGAACAGGAACTCATATTCCGCTTGGGAACCCTGCAGCCCAATGGTATCAATGTGGATTTCACAAGCTTCAAAATTTCCCCTCCCGCTACCGCATCCCAAAACCAGCCCAGCTCATCCCCACCTCCCTAACCCGTTCTTCCTCCCACCTATCCTCTCCTCCCACCTCAAGCCGCACCCCCATTTCCTACCGACTAACCTCATCCCGCCCCCTTGACCTGTCCGTCCTCCCTGGACTGACCTATCTCCTCCCTAACTCCCCACCTACACTCACCTTTACTGGCTCCATCCCTGCCTCTTTGACCGGTCTGTTTCCTCTCCACCTATCTTCTCCTCTATCCATCTTCTATCCGCCTCCCCCTCTCTCCCTATTTATTTCAGAACCCCCTTCCCCTCCCCCATTTCTGATGAAGGGTCTAGGCCCGAAACGTCAGCCTTCCTGCTCCTATGATGCTGCTTGGCCTGCTGTGTTCATCCAGCTCTACACCTTGTTATCTCAGAAAGACAAAGGAGTTGAGGTCCAGTTAGCTGATGTCCTGTTTGATGAAATGGTAAAGGAAAAACCTAAGCAGGTAAAGGATCAGGAATAGGTTTCTAGTTCTGAAAGACTAATGGAGATACGAGAAAAGGATGAGACAATAAAAGATTTATATCATAAAGCTTACTTGGAAAAGGAATCTGAATATATTCCCAAACGTTATTAACTTAAGGATAAAATCCTAAGGTGGAAATGGAGACCGTGACAGGTTAGTGCAGAGGAGAAATGGGTGGAAATGAACCAGATTGTGTTGCTGGTAGCGAAGAGACAGGAAGCATTGTGGGTAGCACACAAATTACCGGCAGGAGGACTTCTGGGACTGAGGAAGACTCAGGCCAAGATACAGAAGCATTTCTATTGGCCTGCATTACACAAGGATGCGGCTGAATTTTGCCAAACCTGTCATAGATGTCAGATGGTAGGAAAGCCACAGGCTGTAATAAAACCAGCGCCTTTGATACCAATTCCCACGTTTGAAGAACCTTTCACATGGGTTATGACTGATTATGCAGGTTCTCTCCCTAAAACCAAAGCCGGGAGCCAGTATTTGCTAACTCTAATGGATGTGTCTACCAGGTTTCTGGAAGCAAATCCATTGCGGAATGTTAAGGCAAAAAAGGTTGTGGAGGAGTTGTTTGCTTTCTCTATCAGTTATGGACTACGCAGAAGTTTCAATCAGACCAAGGGTACAATTTTACTGCCAAACCATTTAAGGTGGTCATAGACAGTTTAGGCATCCAACACTTTAAATCAAGTGCGTACCATCCTGAATCCCAGGGAGCATTGGAAAGGTGGCACCAAACCCTAAAGACCATGCTGTGGGCTTATTGCCAGGATTACCCAAGTGATTGGGATAAAGGTATCCCATTTATATTATTTGTTATTAGAGATGCTCCAAATGAATAGACTCAGTTTACTCCATTTGAGTTGATATTCGGACACGAAGTTAGAGGGCCTTCAAAATTAATTAAGGAAAAATTGATAGGTCTGAAGTTAGAGATCTCACATTAGATTATATATCTGAGGTAACAGAAAGATTAAACAGAGTTGGTGAATTAGCTAGACAACATTTGAAGGTGGCACTGCATTTAATGAAGTAAGAGGCAGATTAGAAATCCAAAATTCAGACGTTTGCCCATGGGGATAAAGTATTGGTGCTGTTGCCAGTGGTAGGAGATCCCTTCAAAGCAAAGGTTTAGTGGTCCCTTTCAGATTGAGAATTCAAGTCAGGTGAATTATCTGGTAAAGATGCCAGATAGGAAATAACTTTATCACATATATCATGTGAACATGCTGAACCCTTACTATGACAGGGTAAGGGAACTGCAGAAACAGGTATTAGTTACTGCTGAGTGAGGTATCAAATCCAGATGATTTGGATTTTGATGTGCCTCATAGTAAATTGAATAAAGAGGTAGTCCTGAAAGAATGTGATAGGGTAGTAAGCTATCTACCTCAGAAACAGAGAACTGAATTAAAAGGCTTGTTGCAGCAATATGAGGACATACGTAGGAATAGAATGGGGAGGACTAGTGCTATTGTACATGAAGTTGATGTAGGGAATGCTGTTCCAATAAAACAACACCCCAACAGGCTTAATCCTCTCAAAGCCACACAGGTACAGAAGGAATTGGAAGCAATGCTCCAAGAAGACATCATCGAGCCGAATCAAAGTGAGTGGAGTTCGCTGATTGTGTTGGTTCCCAAACCTGATGGTACTCAAAGATTCTGTGTGGATAATCGGAAGGTCAATGCCGTGACTAAATCAGACTCATACCCAATTCGAAGGCTGGAGGACTGTGCAGAAAAAGTTGGATAAGCTACTTACATCACAAAGTGGGACTTATTCTGTGGTTACTGGCAAGTACCTTTGTCGGAGAGCGTGAAAGAAGTTTCTGCTTTTGTAACTCCAAACGGGCTGTATCAATTTAAAGTAATGATCTTTGGAATGAAGAATGCACCAGCCACTTTTCAAAGGCTTATGAGCAGAGTTGTGGCAGGACTGACCAATTGTGCTGTCGACATAGATGACTTAGTGATCTTTAGCCATTCATGGAAAGATCACATGGTGCATTTGGCAGAGTTCTTTGAGAGACTACAGAAGGCAAAACTGGTCATAAACTTGGCAAAAACTGAATATGTGAAGGCAGAAGTGATATTCTTAGGGCACAACACCAGATACGGATGGGTGAGACTGAGAAATATGAAGATGAAGGCCATCGAGGAATTGCCAAGACCATCCTCGAAGCAGGAAGTGCTGCGCTTTTTAGGATTAAGCGGATTCAACAGGAAATTTGTACCAAATGTTAGTAGCGTGGTGGCACCGCTGACGGATTTGTTAAAAAGGAACACAAAGTTTCGGTTGACAGAACAATGCCAGGAGGCATTTGAGAATTTAAAAGCAGTGTTAACCACTGCACCAGTTTTAGCCACACCAAATTTTTTGAAACCCTTTGAAGTTGTTATTGACACAAGTGATGTGGAGGTTGGAGCTGTGTTGTTACAGGAGCATGACTGTGGAATTGAAAGGCCAATTGGTTATTTTTCAAAGAAACTCAATATCCACCAGAAAATATTCAACCATTGAGAAAGAGTTATTGAGTTTGCTACTGGCCATACAACAGTTTAATGTTTATGTTGTGCAAAATATATCGGAGACAGTTGTGTATATTGATCGCAACACTTTGACATTTTTGGAAAGATTTAAGGACAAGAACACCAGACTATTTTGTTGGAGTCTTATGGTACAAGCATTTAATTAACAGAGTGTACATGTTGCGGGACGTGAAAATGTTAATGCAGACGCTTTATCGCGGGTTTAAAATAAAATGTGTGTTTAAGATAGAAATGGTAGTGTTCAATGTTATCTATGTATATAGAATTAGTATGAAATGTGTAACTCTAGATTAATGCATTATAGATTTAGTAATAGTGGCACAAAGATTTTGACAAAAGAAGAAGCCATCTTTTCATAATTATGGTTCGTTCTTTTAAAGGGGGAGGTGTTGCGAAGTTGTGTAGAGTATTTGTGAATTAGAAAGCAAGATAGAATCTATCATAGAATCCCTACAGTGTGGAAACAGGCCGTTTGGCCCAACAAGTCCAGACCGACCCTCAGAGCAGCCCACCCAAAACCATTCCCCTATACCCTACCTAATCTACACATCCCTGAACACTATGGGCAATTTAGCATGGCCAATCAAGCCAGCCTGGACATCTTTGGACTGTGGGAGGAAACTGGAGCACTCAGAGGAAACCCACGCAGACACAGGGAGAATGTGCAAACTCCACACAGACAAGCACCCAAAGGTGGAATCAAACCCAGGTCCCTGCTGATGTGAGGCAGCAGTGCTAACCACTGAGCCGCCATGCCGCCCCAGATGTTAGAATTTGTTTGTAACAAAATGATAGGGGTAAGAGTACATGGTCCCTTTAAGAGGTGATGTGCTTTTCTAAGCTTGGAGATATATTAAAAAAAGTCTGCAAGCAACTGCAGATGCATAGACAGTTCTGATATTGAAACATACGTATCAATTGTCTGTGTGGTTGGCAACCGAGGCTTGTTTGATGTTAAGGCAACCAGCCAATTAATTTAAACCAGGCACTTAGAGACGGAAAACCAATTAAATTTAAATCTGGTGGTGTTGACAACCCAAGACCAAACCTATTGGAAAAAACTTGACAAGGGTATATAAGAAGAGGGTTTTCGAAAATCAGTATGAGAGCGAACTGCCATTGGAAGAGTAAAACTCTGGCTCTCACAGAAATTGTTAAACTCTCTGATTAAGCACCAGCTAGAAGGTACCACGGCAACCTTAGCTAATGCTCCTGACATAAGGATTCAATAAAAAATTCCTGACTGAAGAATTGTGGAAATAGCATAGAAAGGGCAGCAGGGTGGCTCAGTGGTTAGCACTGCTGCCTCACAGCACCAGGGGCCTGGGTTCGATTCCACCCTCGGGTGACTGTCTGTGTGGAGTTTGCACATTCTCCCCGTGTCTGCGTGGGTTTCCTCCGGGTGCTCCGGTTTGCTCCCACAGTCTAAAGATGTGCAGGTCAGGTGGATTGGCCATGAAAAATTGCCCATAGTGTTCAGGGATGTGCACAATAGGTGGGTTATATGGGTCTGGGTGGGATGTTCCAAGGATCGGTGTGGACTTGTTGGGCCGAAGGGCCTGTTCCCACACTGCAGGGATTCTATTCTATTCATTCTGGAAGACCTGTAGTTTTGAGAGTCTAAGTTTTAATTTATTTTTCTTATTACTTTGGTTTATATAAGTGGCACTTGTATTTATTGGAACAACATGCCATTAGAATTTTGTTCTGTTTGGGAAAAGTTAGTAGTTAAGGGGGAATTGTTTGGCTTGTTAGTAGGTTTGTTAATTTGTTCACTGTTAAGAGTTAGATAAATAAGTTGCTACTTGTTGCTTTTAAAACCTATCAGGGATTTCTTTAATTTAACCTCTCCTTTATAACAGATTGGGAGATGAAAGGCAGGTTGTACATGTTTCCCGTTTCCCATTTCCTTTAGCAGATGGTGAGGCGTGCTTCTCTGGGTGTTTTGGTTTTAAAGAGCGGAGGGGCTCGACCTCCGCTCTGTAACGTTAGAACATAGTCTACATCTGTATTCTTCCAAGCAACAAGCAAAACCTCACACTTTCTTACATTGTATTCTGTGTGCCACTTTTTTGCCCCTTCTCCCAGCCTGTCCGAGTCCTTCTGCAGCCTCCCCAACATTGACCCCCTGCGGAATCCCACTAGTCACCAACTACCAACCTGAAAAAGACCCCTTTATACCCAATCTCTGCCTCTATCCATGCCAGGACCGTGCGCCTAACACCATGGGCTCTTATTTAGCAGCCTCCTGCGTGGCACGTTGTCAAAGATGTTCTGGAAAGCTGAATAGATCACATCCACTGACTCTCCTTTGTTTAACTTGCTCATTACCTCCTCAAAGAATTCTAATAGATTTGCCAGGCATCACTTCCCCTTGACTTCGCGATTTGATTTATTGTCACAGACACAGTGAAAAGTACTGTTTTGCACACTAATCAGACAAATCATACCTGGCGCTGAAGGACTTGTCATATGATGAGTGGGTGAGGACTATGGGTCTGTACTTGATAGAGTTTAAAAGAATGAAGAGAGGATCTGGTTGAAATTGCAATGTTATTGCTATTACTGAGACTTGGTTGAGGGAAGGGCAAAATTAGCAACTAAATATCCCAGGATATAGATGCTTCAGGCGGGAGAGAGAGGGAGGTAAAAGGGTTGGAGGAGTTGCATTACTGGTCAAAGAGGATATCACAGCTGTGCTGAAGGAGGGCACTATGGAGGACTCGAGCAATGAGGCAATATGGGCAGAGCTCAGAAATAGGAAGGGTGCGGTAACAATGTTGGGACTGTACTACAGGCCTCCCAACAGCGAGCGTAAGATAGAGGCACAAATATGTAGACAGATTATGGAAAGATGTAGGAGCAACAGGGTGGTGGTGATAGGAGATTTTAATTGACTGGGATTCACTTTGTGTTAGGGGTTTAGATGGAGCAGAATTTGTAAGGAGCATCCAGGAGGGTTTTGTAGAGCCTTATGTAAATAGTCCAACTCGGGAAGGGGCCATACTGGACCTGGTGTTGGGGAATGAGCCCGGCCAGGTGGTTGAAGTTTCAGTAGGCGATTACTTTGGGAATAGTGATCACAATTCCGTAAGTTTTAGAATACTCATGGACAAAAACGAGAGTGGTCCTAAAGGAAAAGTGCTGAATTGGGCGCGGGCCAACTATAGCAAAATTCGGCAGGAGCTGGGGAATGTGGATTGGGAGCAGCTGTTTGAGGGTAAATCCACATTTGATATGTGGGAGGCTTTTAAAGAGAGGTTGATTAGAGTGCAGGACAGACATGTCCCTGTGAAAATGAGGGATATAAAGGGCAAGATTAGGGAACCATGGATGACAGGTGAAATTGTGAGACTAGCAAAGAGGAAAAATGAAGCATACATAAGGTCTAGGCGACTGAAAACAGACAAAGCTTTGGAAGAATATCGGGAAAGTAGGACCAATCTGAGACAAGGAATTAAGAGGGCTAAAAGGGGTCATGAAATATCTTTAGCAAACAGGGTTAAGGAAAATCCCAAAGCCTTTTATTCATACATAAGGAGCAGGAGGGTAACTAGAGAAAGGGTTGGCCAACTCAACGACAAAGGAGGGAAGTTATGTGAGGAGTCAGAGAAAATGAGTGAGATTCTTAATCGCAGATGCATTTTGGAAGATCCAATTCAAGAGCGAACTATACAGTAAATAGAAAAGCCCTGGGGAAAATTGATGCACAGAGAGATCTGGGTGTTCAGGTCCATTGTACCCTGAAGGTGGCAACGCCGGTCGATAGAGTGGTCAAGAAGGCATACGGCATGCTTTCATTCATCGGACGGGGTATTGAGTACAAGAGTTGGCAGGTCATGTTACAGTTGTATAGGACTTTGGTTCGATGACATTTGGAATGCTGGGTACAGTTCTGGTTGCCACATTACCAAAAGGATGTGGATGCTTTGGAGAGGGTGCAGAGGAGGTTCACCAGGATGTTGCCTGGTATGGAGGGCGCTAGCTATGAAGAGAGGTTGAGTAGATTAGGATTATTTACATTAGAAAGATGGAGGTTGAGGGGGGGACCTGACTGAGGTCTACAAAATCATGAGGGGTATAGACAGACTGGGTAGCAAGAAGCTTTTTCCCAGAGTGGGGGACTCAATTACTAGGGGTCATGATTTCAAGGTGAGAGGGGAAAAGTTTAAGGGAGATATGCGTGGAAAGTTCTTTATGCAGAGGGTGGTGGGTGCCTGGAACGCATTGCCAGTGGAGGTGGTAGAGGCGGGCACGATAGCGTCATTTAAGATATATCTAGACAGATACATGAATGGGCAGGGAGCAGAGGGATACAGATCCTTGGAAAATAGGCGACAGGTTTAGATAGAGGATCTGGATCGGCGCAGGCTTGAAGGGCCGAAGGGCCTGTTCCTGTGCTGTAATTTTCTTTGTTCTTTGAAACTTACAGGATACCGAGAAACCTGGAAAGAATGGATATGGAGAAGATGTTTCCACTGGTAGGAGAGACCAGGAGTCGAGGGCATAGCCTCAGAGTGAGGGGGCAACCCTTTAGAACTGAGATGGGAATTTCCTCAGTTAGAGGATGGCGAATGTGTGGAACTCATTGCCACAGAGGGCTATGGAGGCCAAGTCATTGAGACAGACGTTCTTGATGAGTAAGGGGATGAAGGGTTAGGGGAGAAGGCAGGAGAATGGGATCAAGAAACATTTCAGCCATGATCGAATGGCAGAGCAGACTCCATGGGCCAAATGGCCCAATTCTACTGCTATATCTGATAATCCCTCTAACTTCTTTCTCAGTGTGTGGATTTCTGAGGTCTGTGCACAGCAGTGACTTCTGAAATCAGAGGACAACGTATGAGTATGTGTAAGACCTTGTGTCTGGGTTTGTGCATGCATCCGTGTGTGTGCTCATTCTAGGTGCTAATCCAGTGTAGTCCTTTTTTTCATTCATTCATGGTGTGAGGGCAGCGCTGGCTGGGCAGCATTTATTGCCCATCCCTGATTGCCCAGAGGGCACTTAAGAGTCAACCACATTGCTGTGGAGTCACATGTCGGCCAGACCAGGTAAGGATGGCAGTTTCCTTCCCTAAAGGACATTAGTGAACCAGATGGGTTTTTCCAACAATTGCCAATGGATTCATGGTCATTGTTACATTGTTAATTCCACCACATGCCATGGCGGGATTCGAACCCAGGTCCCCAGAACATTACCAGTCCAGTGATAATACCACTCGGCCATCGCCTCCCCTTCAGTTTGATTGATGACAAATGGGTTATTTTGAGTTGATTAATGAAGCATGGTAACTGTGCTTTTTAATCCTGGGAATAGTACAAGAGAGAAATAGTTGTGCCTTTTGGTAAGTGAACCAACATTTGCACTAATGCTACAAACGGAGGAGTTTTGGAGCTTGTTTATCAGCACATTCCCCACTTCACCACCACCAGCCCATCACAGTTGTCAGATGGTATGGGGTCTTGGAGTGGGATCCTGGACATTAACAGTGGGAAATTGAACATGGAAGAATAGTGATTGCTAAAGGATATGAGGAAGACGCACTAGATTTCTCCTTTTAGAAAACCATGACGACATTGGAAACAGCCAAAACTTTCTTGCAGGTGGAGAAGGCATCCCTGACTGGTTTACAAGATTTAAGCTAATTGAATTGATAGAGGACAGAAAGGTGGAGCTGCCTGCTACAGCTGAGACAGCAGAGATAATGAACATTGTGGCACAGCACTGGGAATTGGTGGGAGTCCAAAGGGGACCAAGTAGGGAGTCAATTGACTTAGATATAGAATAGAATCCCTACAGTGTGGAAACAGGCCATTCAGCCCAACAAGTCCACATACCGTCCAAGGAGCATCCCACCCAGACCCAGACCCAGACCCATCCCCCTACCCTATCCCTGTAACCCTGCATTTCCCACGGCTAATGCACCTAACCCACACATCCCTGAACACTATGGGGTAATTTAGCATGGCCAATCCACCTAACCTGCACATCTTTGGACTGTGGGAGGAAACCGGAGCACCCAGAAGAAACCCACACAGACACAGGGAGAAATCCACACAGATGGTTGCCCGAGGATAGAATTGAACCCGGGTCTCTGACGCTATCAGGCAGCAGTGTTAACCAGTGAGCCACTGAACCATCCAATTAGCAAGAAAGCAACTGCAATTTAAATAGCTTAAGCATGGAACAGGACTGAAGCAACTGTGAAATGGAAATTAAAAGAATGCAAAGAGAGTGAGAAATGAAAAGGGGGGAAAACTTCAAAGAGGAAAAGGAGAATAATAGGGGTTACCGGCTTACAAGAAGGAACCTGTACTGCAGAGGAATGTTCTGATAAGGAAAAACATGCTTTTTACCCAAAGTCCAGTTAGGAGATGATTAAATTTGTACAGGCACTACCAAAACAGCAGCAAAAGGATATGGACGCATTCTTCACTTTTTTTGAGAATGTTACCAATCAAATCACACGGCTAAAGGAAAACTGGACACTGATCAGGCAGAGCATGTTGTCAGGTAGAGCACACGAGATTTATGCATCACGGTCACAGGAGGTTTTTCTGGGTTATCAGGCAATACAGACACAATTCTGGATAACAGAATTAGTTCGGGAGGTGTAAAGGCAGAAGTTTTCAAACTTAAGGAATTTGAAAGGGTGAAGCAAAATAATTTTAACCATTAAATATTGAAGTTAAAAGTTAATGCCACTCTCAAACAAATTCTTTTCTCAGAATTTAGATGTTCATTTCCTCAGTAATTAGAATTCAAGTTGAAAACCAGAATATTGCAAAGGTCAGACAGGCAGCAGAGGTATTAGGTGATCCATAAATTAAACATTTACTAGCACCCCTCTGCCCCATAAATTTGAGAAGAGTAAAAGGCGGGAGAATGAAATGAGATCAAGCAGACAGGGTACGGAATGCAGAGTTGGGTCTAACCCAAGATCCCTTCCTCCGATCAGAAAGGAAGGTGCTGAGGGTAGAAGTGAAAATTGAAGGCCTAAGAGTTTCCATGGTACTAAAGTTAAGAATACTGGAGCTGTGGGACTTACTGGGGTTTGTAAGAATGATCCTAAGAAAGGAGCACAGCATGGTGTAAAGGTCATGTCTTTTCATTTTTCTATATTTTTAACAGTGGACTGAAGCGGGAAAGAACAATTTTAAAACACAAGGATTATTGAAGGATTACTGCAAGCTTTTTAAAAGCAAGAAACCCAACGCTCATTGTGAGCACTGTTTACACAGCTGCTAGGAGAAGGTGCAGATAAGCTGGAGCCAACGGCACGTACAAATGGAGATTCAGTCTGCAACAACTCGCTAATTGGTCTGTGGGCAGTTATTATCGCCAAAGGCCTCCTGCCTAACAACAATTATGTGATTGGTTCTCAGGTGAGGGTTGAGAAACATATCAGCCATGATTGAATGGCAGAGCAAGAGTCAATGTGCTGATAGGCCTAATTCTGCACCTATGTCTTACTATGGTCTTATTTGATAACTGAACAACTTGCAGTTGTGAAAGAGATAACGAAAAGTGATCAGATCTCAACCAGGCCAGAAGAGCTGTCACTGCTCTCTGCAGTAACACCACCACTTCGAGCCTGAAGAAAGAGTCTATTCTATCTTCAGCAGTCATTGTAAGCAGTGAATTTTAATTAATAAGGCAGAAATCTTTTCTCAGCATGAATCAGCTCCACCGTACCTCCCACAGAGCAGTGAAAGCAGTCAGAGAAGGCAGATCAAGAAGCAGCAACTGATCAGTATAAGCACCATCTGAGCAGATCCTGTGAACAGGGACCACTGACCTGCATTCTCAGTCTCTGCCTCTGTCCATTATACCAAGTTCGTTTTCCTGTGTGTGTATATGTGTGCATGACTGTGCACATGTCTATGTGTGTGAGAGCATGTGCGTGCAAGCGTGTGTGTGTAAGAGGGAATTTGTCAGGGAATTAGCATTTAAAGAGTAGAGTGATATGCCAATGGTCCATAATCATTCACCTGTAGCTACAGTCTACTTCTCTGTAATATACAGTCATTCTTGTTAAGTTCAGAAAACTGGTCCATGCTTTCTGTTAGTCTGGTTCTGAAAGAAATCTGGGGATTTTACATACTTTTTAAAATGTTTAACTTTTATGACAACTCCAGGAACAGCAAGTTTTAATTCCCAGCATGTTACTTGGAGTGAGGGGTAATGACCATATCCAAACAGATCAATTTGAGTTTAATTACAACTAGAACCCACAGCTATTCATTGGTTAGAGTATAGGAGAGGGGAGTAAGGTGGATGTAACATAGAAAAGAATTTTTGTCAAGAGCAAGAGTAACTCTTTATTCCTTAAGTGAGACAGCTAAATTAATCAGAGAATCTCAAGAGTGTAGAAGCAGGCCATTTGGCCCACAGTCCTCACCACTCCACTGAAGTGCATCCCATCCAGACCCACCCCACTACCCCATCCCTGCAACCCTGCATTTCCTCGTGTCTAACCCACCTAGCCTTCACATCCCCGGACACTACGGGTAATTTAGCACAGTCAATCCACACATCTTTGGACTGTGGGAAGAAACCCACGTAGACACGGGGAGAATATGCAAACTCCATGCTGATGGTCACCTGAGGCTGGAATCGAACCCAGATCCCTGGCGCTATGAGGCAGCAGTGCTAACCACTGAGCCACCATGGGACAGGGATGAGGCAATGGAGATATTCTCACAATGCTACAGATAAAGTGTGGTTGGTTGGTCATTTTAAGAAATTCCTGTGGCAAGACAGGGGAATACAGAAAACAGCAGAATTGATAAACAGGTTCTGAATAAGCTTTCAGTAGGGATGTGGGTAGAAGATGTAGGGCCATTACTGAAAATGAAAATGGGACACCAGCATTTCCTTATTCTCATAGATCTGATAACTTGATTCCGAGGTCAATCACAGCGAAACTAATGGGGAAAAGATGCATTTTTTAAAAAATACACATTATGGACTGCCAGAGGAGGGGGAGGAGTGTGGAGAGGGGCAGGGGGAGGGCGACAGAGGGTGTATGAAAAATAAGTTTTGTTCATTCTTTTTAAAGCAAGTGACAGGTACTGCTGATGGGGGAATATTGTTTCACTGCCCAAAGTGCCAATCACTTGCGCAACATGGACTTGCTGCTCCCTCTCTCTACATTCGTAATGTTTCAACAGGTTACCATTGTGCTTCCTGTAACCTACTAGAGAATCCTCTTTGAGATAACAAAGTGTAGAGCTGGATGAACACAGCAGGCCAGGCAGCATCAGAGGAGCAGGAAGGCTGACGTTTCGGGTCTGGACCCTTCTTCAGAAAGGTCATTCTTTCTGATGCTGCTTGGCCTGCTGTGTTCATCCAGCTCTGCACCTTGTTATCTCAGATTCTCCAGCATCGGCAGTTCCTACTATCAGAGAATCCTCTTTACTCAGTTTCTTCTTTTTTCTTTATTCATTAACAGGATGAGGGCGCCGCTGGCTGCCCAGAGTCAACCACATTGCTGTGGGTCTGGAGTCACATGTAGGCCAGATCAGGTAAGGATGGCAGTTTCCTTCCGTGAAGGACATTAGTGAACCAGATGGGTTTTTCCAACAATCAGCAATGGATTCACGGTCATCATTAGACTCTTAATTCCAGATATTTATTGAATTGGACCTCAGTTGTTTTCTCCGCCTGCTTCCGTCCCCCCCCCCCACCCTTCTTCCCACCCCTCCCCTTCCCCCATTTCCCGCTCCCCACCGTTCCCTCGCTCCTTGTCCCTCTCCAAACCCTGCCCCTCTCGCTCCTTACCTCTCTCCAACACTGTACCCCCCTTCCTTGCTCATCTCCAACCCCCTCCCACTCCCTCTGATCTTGGCCCGAAACCTCCCACTCTTCCTGCCCCTCTCGCCACCCCTCCTTCTCTCCCTGTAGCTATCTCCCCATCGCCCTCTCCATGCCCCTCCCCGTCCACCCCCTCCACCCTGCCCCCCGCTCCCCTTTCTCCCCACCCTG
>NW_025965991.1:40590-49064 GCF_021869965.1 Rhincodon typus | reverse complement strand
ACAGGACCTGGAGAAATTAGACTGGGGGTGACTGCTTGAGGGTAAATCCACATTTGATGCGTGGGAATCTTTTAAAGGCCAGTTGATCAGAGTCAGGACCAGCATGTTCCTGTGAGGATGAAAGATAAGGATGGCAAGATTCAGGAATCTTGGATGATGAGAGATGTAGTAAGTTTAGTTTGAAAGAAAAAAGAAGCATATGTAGACATTAGGAAACAGGAATCAGACAAGGCCCTTAATGAGTATAATGGAAGCAGGAAAAAACTTAAAAGAGAAATTAGGACAGCTAGAAGGGGGCAAGAAATGTCCTTCGTAAGTAGGATGAAGGAGAATCCCAAGGTATGTATTTTAGGAGCAATTGGGTAGTTAGGGAAAGGCTGGGTTCGCTCAAGGACAAAGGAAGGAGTTTGTGTCTGTAGTCAGAGGAAGAGGGGGAGGTCCTTAACGATTACTTCACATCAATACTCACCAAGGAGAAGGACATGGATGATAGTTAAGATTAGGGAGGGGTATGATGATATTCAAAGGCATGTTAATATTAAGGTGGTGGTGGTGTTGGGTGTTTTGAAAAACATTAAGGTGGATAAGTCCCCAGGGTCTGATGGGATGTACCCCCAGGATACTGACAAGGGCAAGGGAGGAGATTGCTGAGGCCTTTACAGAGATCTTTGTATCCTCTTTAGCCACATGATTTTATAAACCTCTGTAAGGTCACCCCTCGGCCTTCAATGCTCCAGGGGAAAATAGCCCCAGCCTATTCAGCCTCTCCTTAAAGCTCAAACCCTCTAAACCCTGGCAACATCCTTGTAAATCTTTTCTGAACCCTTTCATGTCTAACAACATCATTCCTATAGCAGGGAGACCAAAATTGAAAGCAGTATTCCAAAAGTGGCCTAACCAATGTCCTGTACAGCCGCAAGAGGACTCTTCCAACTCGTATACTCAGTGCACTGACCATTAAAGGCAAACGTACCGAATGCCTTCTTCACTATCCGATCTACCCATGACACCACTTTCAAGGAACTACGAACCTGCACTCCATGTTCTCTTTGTTCAGCAACACTCCCCAGGACCTTACCATTTGAGTGTATAAGTTATGCCCTGATTTGCTTTTCCAAAATGCAGCACCTCACATTTATCTAAATTAAACTCCATCTGCATCACCTCAGCCCATTCGCCCATCTGATCAAGGTCCAGTTGTACTCTGAGGTAACTTTCTTCACTGTCCACTACACCTCCAATTTTGGTGTCATTTGCAAACTTACTAACCATACCTCCGATGTTCACATCTAAGCCATGAAGAGCAATGGACCCAGCACTGATCCTTGTGGCACACCGCTGGTCATAGGCCTCCAGTCTGAAAAGCAACTCTCCACATGGACTGCTTCACTATCTGAGGAGTCACGAATGTGGCTGAACATTGTGCAATCATTGGCGAACATCCCCACTTCTGACCTTATGATGGAGGGAAGGTCATTGATGAAGCAGCTGAAGATGGTTGGGCCTAGGACACTGCCCTGAGGAACTCCTGCAGAGATGTCCTGGAGCTCAGATGACTGACCTCCAACAACCATGACCATCTTCCTATGGGTCAGGTAATGACTCCAACCACCGCAGCGTTTGCCCCTGATACAGATTGATTCCAGTTTTGCTGGGACTCCTCGATGCCACACTCAGTTGCAGGCAGCCTTGATATCAAGGGCTGTCACTCTCACCTCACCCTCTGGAATTCAGCTCTTCTGTCCATGTTTGAACCAAGGCTGTAATGAGGTCAGGAGCCGAGTGGCCCTGGCGGGACCCAAACTGGGCGTCACTGAGCAGGTTATTGCTGTGCAGGTGCTGCTTGATAGCGCTGTTAATGACACCTTCCATCACTTTACTGATGATTGAGAGTAGACTGATGGGACGGTAATTGGCTGGGTTGGATTTGTCCTGCCTTTTGTGTACAGGAGATACGTGGGCAATTTTCCACATTGTTGGGTAGATACCAGTGTTGTAACTGTGCTGGAACAGCTTGGCTAGGGGAATGGCAAGTTCTGGAGCACAAGTCTTCAGTACTATTGCCGGAATGTTGTCAGGGCCCGTAGCCTTTGCAGTATCCAGTGTCTCCAACCGTTTCTTGATATCACGTGGAGTGAATCGAATTGGCTGAAGACTGGTATCTGTGATGCTGAGGACCACCGGAGGAGGCCGAGATGGATCCTCTGGATGACACAAAGTTCCTACCTCCCTGGTTGAGTGTTTTGAATGAGGTAACTGAGAGAGTTGGTGATTGTATTGCTGTCAATGTGGCACATTTGTACTTTATATTGAAGGCTGGTTATAACACGGAGGAAGGCTATTCAGCCAGTCGTGTTTGTGCCAGCTCTCCAAAGAGCAACTCACATTGTCCCACTTCACATCTTTTCCCTGTAACCCTACAAAATGTTATTCTTCTCTTATAAACCCCGATCCCAAATCAACAGCACCCCTGAATGAGCCTCCAGAACACCCTCCTCACTACTCGGTCTGTAAAATACTCTTCTCAAATATTTTAACCAATTAACAGTTCCCCTGTATCCCTGACCCCTCATGATATTGAGCACTTTGATCAGATCTCCTCTCAATGTTCCCTCCTGCAAGGAGAATACCCCCAGCTTCTCCAACCTCACTACCCAGTGTCTCAGCTCTGAAAGCCCTTGGGAGGTGAGGCAGATGGTAGCAATGTCCCTATTATAGTAATCCAAAGGCCCAGGGTCATGTTCTAGGAATGTGGCTTCAAATCGCTGCTGAAATTTAAATTCTATTAATTCATTTGGGCCAAGGGCAGAAAAACATTGTCAATTGTCATTAAAAACCCATCTGGTTGACTAATGTCGCTTAGGGGAGGAAATCTGCCATCCTTACTTGGTCTGGCCTACATGTGACTCCAGACTCTCAGCAATGTGATGCTTGACTGTCCTCTAAAAGACAATCCTACAATCAAGGATCAGCAGCAAATATCTCATGAAAAGAAGTTGAACTGATTCTTAATTCTGACCCAGATTCTTATTTTCAAAGCTTCCTGACCACTGGGGTAAAAATGCCAACTGGGCAACATAGTGCACCCAGAATTAAGCATCAATTCACATGAAAGCTTGGCCCAGGGACTTTCTGCCAGGTAATTCTCAAACTGAACTTCTGAATCAAATACACAACATAAATCAGAGTTTCCAAAAGTATGACTGAAACTGTAAAGTAGTTAAGCTATTAAGTTCATGGTGGCAGTTCCATGTCACTACAGTTGAAGGTGATTTTCTGAACTGATATTGATTACTGTGAGCAAGAAATTGTGTCAGATATTGTAACCTGGCTACAGCTCGGACCTTCCTACAAGTAGATAGTAAGTTAGTAAAGAAGCTGTTGACTAGGAGGCTGATACAGGAACAGGAAGCAATTGAAAGAGGAGTTGAGAGAGGTCAGGGACAAACCTGTGAGATCTGTACCCTCAGGGAACATAAGAAGCTGCAGAGGATGCTTGATATCACACAGGTAATCCAACATGAGACTGAGATGTTGCTGGTCCTCTTCCCAATTCCTTCGAACGAAGATGAATGCAGACATCTGCATGGCCCAGCCTGAAAGGAGAAGAGCAGACAGTGAGCCGCACACGGGGCCCCCCATCCCGGACCACACGCCCCTCACCCCCTGTCCCAGACCACACGCTGGCTGAACACAGCACAGTCTCTTCTGGTTTGTACGTAGTGGTCCCTCATTCAAACATAAACACATAATTCAGCAGAGTTTTACTTTTGCAATAAAACAGAAGTTTATGAGCAAAACAAAAACATAACACAGAATAAGCCAAATTATCACCTTATTATACAAATTCAAAGATTTTTTTAAACACAAAGTATAATCACATTAAGCCCCAAGGACTCCTTTATAAATTGAAAAGAAAAAGCAACAGCTTTTATGCAGTACACAAAAACACACCCTGTAAACACCACTCACCCAAAGCTCCCACCACAGTCCTTGTGTCTAACATCTCAGGGGTTGAATAATTAATAAACTGGACCTGCCCTCCAGCCTGGTCTACGATTCATCGAGATTAGTCTGGTCTGAGGCTCAGACTGACTCATCAATCCAGAGTCAGGTAATCTCACTCTGTCCTTCTCCTCACAGGGGCACTGCTCCATCCAAACACTTCCAAAACTACTAAACTTAATGTCAACCCCCATCCCCTCTCTCTTTTCCTGTCTCTAAATACTGGGACTTTCCTCCCAGAGAGAGGAACAGGGAGTATGAGGGGGAGAGGAGGAGGAGGAGGAGGAGGGGTAGGGAGGGGTGGAGGGTAGAGGACAGAGGAAAGGGGAAGGAGGGTGACGGAGGGAGGGGGCATAGTGGAGAGGGTACAGGTCACTCCGAGCTATAGGCCTAGTGTTCTGATTGCTGCACAGTGATGGGTGGACACACACAGATGCTGCAGCAAGGACAGCGTGCGGTCTCTGCAGGTCAGGCATAACCTGCAGCTACTCAGGGAGACCTCTCGCCTCCTGCTCCCACTCCGAACCTCTGCAGAGAAGCTGCAGCAAGAGCTTGCTGCATGACTGAACTCCCGCTGTTCACCCTCTCAGTGGTTTCTCTGCTCTGGTCGATTTACTGGAAAGTCTACTAACCACTTGTTGACATTGACAGAGGCTGCAGTTCTCTGAACCGGAAATACAGCTTATTGCAAACTCTTGTGACAAGCAAGCTCAGTCTCAATGTGGCTGATCACCACATACTCTCTTTAACTTCCTCTCCATTCCAAATTTACCATGTTTCAGCAAAAACATTGACCATGTTGTTTTTAACCAGAAGGGAAGCTCAGTGAGAGTGAATTTCATCAATATTATCCCCATCAAACATTCCCTGGACAAGATTTTCTTTATTCACTCCTGGGATGTGGGCATTTATTGCTTAACCCAAATTGCCAGAAGACAGTATTCAGACGGTGCTGTGGAGTTAAATTATTCACTGTAAATAGTGTTCAACTTGAGAAAATAACGAAGAGAAGCAGGAGCAGTCCATACAGATGGTGGTGGAGTAGGCTTCTCAATGTAATCATAGCTGATCCTCAGTCTTAGCTCCACGTTCCTGCCTCCTCCCCATATCCCTCAGGACCAAAACACAGCCTTAAATATTAAATAAAAACCGAGAGAACTGCAGATGCTGGAAATCAGAAACGAAAACAAAAACAGAAATTGCTGGAAAAGCTCAGCAGGTCTGGCAGCATCTGTGGAGAGAAATCAGAGTTAATGTTTTGGATCGGGTGACCCTTCCTCAGAAATATACTCATTCTAGGAGCCTCCACATTCCTGTGGGGCAGAGAACTCTAAAGGTTCACAATCCTCAGAAAAGAAATGTCACCTCATCTCAGTCCTAAACGATCACTCCTTATACTGAGACTGTGATGATATCGGGAGGTGCTGGTCCAGGGGTATTGTCATTTGAATAGTAATCCAGAAACACAGATGATAGTATAAGGTAGGGATGGAGGTTAGATCGACCTTAGGTTTTGGGTAAAAGTTCGGCACAACATCATGGGCCGAAGGGCCTGTACTGTGCTGTACTGTTCTATGTTCTATGTTCTATACTGAGCCTGTGACAATATCAGGAGGTGCTGGTCTAGGGGTATTGTCACTTGAATAGTAATCCAGAGACAAAGGTCATGTTCCCAGAGACCAGGGTTCAAATCCCTTGCCACCCTCAGTGGTAGATAATGGAATTTATATTCAATAAAAATTGGAATTATGAGTCAAATGATGACCATGAAACTATTGTCAATTGTAAACTCCCATCTGGTTCACTGATGTCCTTCAGGGAAGTAAATCTACCATCCTTACCCATTGACTCTAAACTTCCCAATAAATGCTGACTTAGGCAGCGACACCCTCATTCCATGAATGAATTAAGAAAAAAACTAACATTTGGGGGTTAGTGCCAACATTGGGAGAGCTGTCTCACAGACTATATAAGCAACAGCCTGACATAGTCATACTCACAGAATCATACCTTACGGACAATGTCCCAGACACCACCATCACCATCCCTGGATATGTCCTGTCCCACCGGCAGGACAGACCCAGTAGAGGTGGCAGCACAATGGGATACAGTCGGGGAGGGAGTTACTCTGGGAATCCTCAACATGGGCAAGGAAACTTCCTGCTGATTACCACATATCGTTCCCCCTCAGCTAATGAATCAGTCTCTCCTGTTGAAAGACACTTAGAGGAAGCACTGAGGATGGCAAGGGCACAAAATGTACTCTGGGTGGGGGATTTCAATGTCCACCACCAAGACTGGCTCGGCAGCAGTACTACTGATTGAGCTGGTTGGGTCCTAAAGGACACAGCTGTTAGACTGGGTCTGCGGCAGGTGGTGAGGGTACCAGCAAGAGGGGAAAAAACAGACCTGATCTCGTCCTCACCAATCCGTTGGGAAAAGTGACCACCGTCCAGTCACAGTGACATCAGAGACAGTCCAACCATCACCCCTTGACATTCAATACGTTACCATCACTGAATCCCTCATTACTAATATCCTAGGGGTTACCATTAATCATAAATTGAACTGGATTTGCCAAATAAACACAGTGCCTACAAGAACAGGTCAGAGGCTGGGAATCCTGCAGCGTGTAATTCACCTCCTGACTCCCCAAAGCCTGCCCACCATCTACAAGGCACAAATCAGGAGTGTGATGGAATACTCCCCACTTGCCTGGATTGGTGCAGCCCCAACAACACTCAAGAAGCTTGACACCATCCAGGATAAAGCAGCCGCTTGATTGGCACTACATCCACAAGCATCCACTCCCTCCACCACCAGCTCAGTAACAGCAGTGTGTACTATCTACAAGGTGCACTGCAGAAATTCACCAAAGATCCTCAGACAGCACCTTCCAAACCCATGACCACTTCCATCTAGAAGGACAAGGGCAGCAGATACATGGGAACACACCACCTCCAAGTTCCCCTCTAAGCCACTCACCATCCTGACTTGGAAATATTTTGCCGTTCCTTCACTGTCACTGGGTCAAAATCCTAATAGCATTGTGGGTCAACCCACAGCAGGAGGACTGCAGCTGTTCAAGAAGGCAGCTCACCACCACCTTCTCAAGGGACAATAAAATGCTGGCCCAGGCAGTGATGTCAGCATCTCACAAATGCAGAAAAAGTCTAGAAATCAATATTTACAAGTTCCACACCTTTTATAATATTCTTTAACTTTACAATCCAAGTGAAGAACCTGACACACCCCCACATTAAACTGAATTCTGCTACCATCAACCGGTCTTTGCAAGTCGACAATGATTCTTCCTTGCAAAATGGTTGGCTTTCAGAGAGGTATCAGTGCTGGCTGTGGGCTAACTCACTTTGACCATTCGAATTTATGCTCAGCCGCACAATGCAGACATATGGATGATAATGGAATAGTTTAGGTTAGATGGGCTTCAGATTGGTTTCACAGGTCGGCGCAACATCGAGGGCCGAAGGGCCTGTACTGCGCTGTAATGTTCTATGTTCTATGTTCCATGTTCTATCCATACAGACACTTACTGCCTGTCCAGCACACACCCACTGCACACTGAAACATATAGTCATGGGGAGAGCAGTCAACAGTCAGGCAGACTCACCAAAGCCTGGAATGGATTTGAGGGATGATTTCAGGCAGATCTTCTCCATTCTGAGGTAGCTGTATCGGAGGAGACAGTTCCACATGTACATCCAGTCCAGACGCGTCCGATGATTCATGATGATCACAGTACGCTCACCGGATACAAAGCCATCACCGGTGATAACCACCCTCACACCAAGCACCATCTCCAGCAGAGCCTGGTATAAACACAGCACAGTCAGGACAGGACAGGACAGGACCTGCCGAAAGGAGCATGGACTGCCCAATTGGAAAGGGGAAATTTCGTGTAAATGGCACTTACCACAGGGAGGGTGAGCCAGATAGCAACGATTCGGTCAGTAATCCAGCGGTAGACGGAGGTGGACAGCAGCATGACCGGGAGGAATGGAGCCAGCATGAAGATACTACCAAAAAAACTGCTGAAGAACAGCAACAGCAGAATCAGAGTGCCCTTTAGGGACAACATTCTGCAAGACAAGAGCGAGACAGTCAACAACACACACACCACAGCAAGCACTCCACACACAGAGGAACTATCACTGGGGTACAGTACCAGTGGGGACAGGTCTGTCGCTGTATAACACTGGGGTACAGTACCGGTGGGGACAGGTCTGTCGCTGTATAACACTGGGGTACAGTACCGGTGGGGACGGGTCTGTCGCTGAAAAACACTGGGGTACAGTACCGGTGGGGACGGGTCTCTCACTGTATAACACTGGGGTACAGTACCGGTGGGGACGGGTCTGTCGCTGTATAACACGGGGGTACAGTACCGGTGGGGACGGGTCTGTCGCTGTATAACACTGGGGTACAGTACCGGTGGGGACGGGTCTGTC
>NW_025965991.1:30588-40490 GCF_021869965.1 Rhincodon typus | reverse complement strand
GGGGACAGGTCTGTCACTGTATAACACGGGGGTACCGTACATAGAACAGTACAGCACAGTACAGGTCCTTCGGCCCACGATGTTGTGCCAACCTATTACCCTACTTGAAGATCAAACGACCATTCATACCCTGCATTTTGTGTGCCTATCCAAGAGTCGCTTGAATGTCCCTAATGTATCTGACTCCACTGCCACTGCCACTGCCAGCAGTGCATTCCACACACCCACCACTCTCTGTGTGAAGAACCTACCTCTGACATCTCCCCTCTCCCTTCCTCCAATCACCTTAAAATCATGGCCCCTCGTAATGGTAATTTCTGCCCTGGGAAAACGTCTCTGACTATCCACTCTATCTATGCCTCATCATCTTGTAAACCTCTACCAAGTCACCTCTCATCCTTGTTCGCTCCAATGAAAAAAGCCATAGCTCCCTCAACCTTTCCTTTGTTCCTCCACACTGCCGAGAATCCTGCCATTAACCCTGTATTCTGCATTCAAATTCAACCTTCCAAAATGAATCACTTCACACTTTTCTGGGTTGAATTCCATCTGCCACTTCTTTGCCCAGCTCTGCATCCTGTCAACGTCCCGTTGCAACCTACAACAGCCCTCCACGCTGTCCACAACTCCACCAACCTTCGTGTCATCGACAAACTTACTAACCCACCCTTCCACTTCCTCATCCAAGTCATTTATAAAGATCACAAAGAGCAGACGTCCCAGAACAGATCCCTACGGAACACCATTGGTCACCGAGCTCCAGGCTGAATACTTTCCATCTACTACCACCCTCTGTCTTCTGTTGGACAGCCAATTCTGTATCCAGACAGACAAATTTCCCTGAATCCTGCCTACCATGTGGAACCTTATCAAACGCCTTGCTAAAATCCATATACACCACATCCACTGCTCTACCTTCATCAATTGGACCGGCACAGTGTCTCAGTGGTTAGCACTGCTACCTCACAGCACCAGGGACCCAGGTTTGATTCCAGCCTCTGGCGACTGTCTGTGTGGAGTTTGCACTTTCTCCCCGTGTCTGCGTGGGTTTCCTCCCGGTACTCCGGTTTCCTCCCACAGTCTAAAGATGTGCAGGTTAGGTGATTGGCCATGCTAAATTGCCAATAGTGTTCAGCGATGTGTAGATTAGGTGGGTGACACGGGGGCAGGTCTGGGAGGGATGCTCTGAGGTTTGGTGTGGCATTGTTGGGCCGAAGGGCCTGTCCCCACACTGTAGGGATTCGATTCTATGAATGTGTTTTGTCACATCCTCAAAGAATTCAATCAGGCTTGTGAGGCATGACCTGCCCCTCTCAAAGCCATGCTGACTATTTCTAATCAAACTGTGCTGTTCCAAATAATCATAAATACTCTCTCTCAGAGTCCTCTCCAATAATTTGCCACCACAGAAGTAAGACTGACTGGTCGAGAATTCCCAGGATTATCCCTATTCCCTTTCTTGAACAAGGGAATAACATTTGCAAAGCTCCAATCATCTGGTACTACTCCAGTGGACAGTGAGGACACAAAGATCATTGCCAAAGGGGCAGCAATCTCTTCCCTCGCTTCCTGTAGAAACCTTTGGTATATTCCGTCTGGCCCAGGGGACTTATCTATCCTCATGTTTTTCACAATTTCGCGCACATCCTCCTTCCTAACATCAACCTGTTTGAGCATATCAGCCTGTTTCACGCTGTCCTCACAAACATAGAACATAGAACAGTACAGCACAGTACAGGCCCTTCAGCCCACGATGTTGTGCCGAACTTTTACCCTAATCCTAAGGTCTATTTAACCTCCACCCCTACATTATACTATCATCCATATGCCTATCTAATAGCCACTTAAATGCCCCAAATGAGGTCGACTCCACTACCCTCTCCGGCAATGCATTCCACGCCCCGACCACTTTCTGAGTCAAGAACCTACCTCTGATGTCTCCCCGATATCTACCTCCACTCACTTTAAAACTATGCCCCCTCGTAATAGCTACCTCCACCCTAGGAAAAAGTCTCTGGCTGTTCACTCTATCTATACCTCTGATCATTTTGTACTCCTCTATCAAGTCACCTCTCATCCTTCGTCATTCTAAAGAGAAAAGCCGTAGCTCTCTCAACCTTTCCTCATAAGACCTTCCCTCCATTCCAGGCAACATCCTGGTAAATCTCCTCTGCACCTTTTCCAACGCTTCCTCATCTTTCCTGTAATGAGGCGACCAGAACTGGACACAATACTCCAGATGTGGCTGAACCAGGGTTTTGTATAGCTGGAGCATAACTTCACAGCTCTTGAACTCAATCCCTCTGTTAATGAAAGCTAACACACCGTACGCCTTCTTAACAACTCTATCCACCTGGGTGGCAGCTTTCAGGGAATTGTGGACATGAACCCCAAGATCCCTCTGCTCCTCCACGCTGCCAAGAATCTTTCCGTTAATCCTGTATTCTGCTTTCAAATTTGTCCTTCCAAAATGAATCACCTCACAGTTTTCAGGGTTAAACTCCATCTGCCACTTCTCAGCCCAGCTCTGCATCCTATCAATATCCCTTTGTAACCTAGAACAGCCCTCCGTACTGTCCACAACGTGACCCACCTTCGTATCGTCCACGAACTTACTAATCCACCCTTCCACTCCTACATCCAAATCATTTACAAAAATCACAAATAGAAGAGGACCCAGAACAGATCCTTGTGGTATACCACTCGTAACTGAGCACCATGTTGAATATTTTCTGTCCACTACCACCCTTTGTCTTCTAAGGGTCAGCCAGTTCTGAATCCAGAATCCAAATTTGAAAAATTTGATTGACAATTTGATTGACAAATTTGAAACGTCAAGGTCCCTCTCACTGGTGAATACTGAAGCAAAGTATTCATTAAGGACCTCCCCTACCTCCTCCAACTCCGCGCACAAGTTTCCTCCACTATCCCTGATCGGCCCTAACCTCACTCTGGCCATCCTCTTGTTCCTCACATAAGCATAGAATGCCTTGGGGTTTTCCTTAATCCTACCCGCTAAGGCTTTTTCATGCTCCCTTCTCGCTCTCCTAAGTCCATTCTTCAGTTCCTTCCTGGCTACCTTGTAGACCTCTAGAGCCGTGTCTGATCCTTGCTTCCTCAACCTTAAGTAAGCTTCCTTCTTCCTCTTGACTAGATGTTCCACATGTCTTGTCATCCAAGGTTCCTTCACCTTACCATACTTTCCTTGCATCAGTGGGACAAACCTATCCAGTACTCGTAGCAAGTTCTCCCTAAACAACTTCCACATTTCTATTGTGTATTTCCATGAGAACATCTGTTCCCAATTCATGCTCCGCAGTTCTTGCCTAATAGCATTGTAATTCCCCCTCCCCCAATTAAATACTTTCCGACACCGTCTGCTCCTATCCCTCTCCATGACTGTAGTAAAGGTCAGGGAGTTGTGATCACTATCACCGAAATGCCCTCCCACTGAGAGATCGGACATCTGGCCTGGTTCGCTACCAAGCACCAAATCCAATATGGCCTCCCTCTAGTCGGCCTATCTACATATTGAGTCAGAAATCTTTCCTGGACACACTTGACAAAATCTGCTCCATCCAAACTATTTGCACTTAGGAGCTTCCAGTCTATATTAGGGGAGTTGAAGTCGCCCATGACAACAACCCTATTACTTCTGCACCTTTCCACAATCTGCCTCCCAATCTGTTCCTCAATGTCTCTGTTGCTATTGGGGGGCCTATAGAAAACTCCCAATAAAGTGACTGCTCCTTTCCTGTTTCTGACTTCCACCCATACTGACTCAGTGGACAAACCCTCCTCCACGACCTCCCTTTCTGCAGCTGATTAGCAATGCCACTCCCCCACCTCTTTTACCTCCCTCCCTATTTCTTTTGAAACATCTAAACCCCGGAACATCCAACAACCATTCCTACCCCTGTATTATCCAAGTCTCCACAATGGCCACAACAGTTTCAAGTACTGATCCATGCTCTAAGTTTGTCACCCTTATTCCTGACACTCCTTGCATTAAAATAGACACATTTCAACCCGTCATATTGACAGCAACTTTGCCCTATCAACTGCTTATCCTTCCTCACAGACTTTGTGCATGCTGTACCTGCCTGCACACCGGCTACCCCATCCTCTGATCCATAGATCCGGTTCCCATCCCCCTGCCAAACTAGTTTAAACCCTACGAAGAGCTCTAGTAAACCTCCCGCCCAGGATATTGGTGCCCCTCCAGTTCAGGTGCAACCCGTCCTTCCTGTACAGGTCCCACCTTCCCCAGAAAGTATCCCAATGATCCACAAACCTGAAGCCCTCCCTCCTACACCAGTTCTGTAGCCACATGTTCAGTTGCACTCACTCTCGGTTTCTGGTCTCACTAGCCTGTGGCTAGTAATCCTGGGATTACTACTCTGCTTGTCCTGGGTTTTAGCTTCCATCCTAACTCCCTACATTCACTTTTCAGACCTCATGCCTTTTCCGAGTTATGTCATTGGTAACGATGTGTACCACGACTTCTGGCTGCTCACTCTCCCCCTTAAGAATCCCGAAGACTTGATCCGAGACATCGGTGACCCTGGCACCCAGGAGACAACATACCATCTGGGAGTCTCATTCGGTACCACAGAATCTCCTGTCTGTTCCCCTCACCATTGAATCTCCTATCACTATCGCTCTCCTATTCTTCCCCCTTCCCTTTTGAGCCACAGAGCCAGGCTCAGTGCCAGAGACCTGGCCGCTATGGCTTTCCCCTGGTAGGTTGCCCCCCCCAACAGTGTCCAAAGCGGTATACTTATTATTGAGGGGAACGGCCACGGGGGATCCCTGCACTGTCTGCCTATACCCTTTCCCCCTCCTGACAGTCACCCAGCTACCTTTATCCTGTACCTTGGGTGTGACCACCTCTATATAACTCCTCTCTATCAGCCCCTCAGCCTCCCAAATGATCCAGAGTTCATCCAGCTCCAGGTCCAGTTCCCTAACGCAGTCTGTGAGGAGCTGGAGTTGGGTGCACTTCTCGCAGGTGGAGTCAGAGGGGATACCAGCAGTGACCCTTACCTCCCACATCCTACAAGAGGAGCATGCAACTGCCCTAGCTTCCATTCCCTCTACTCTAGATTGCCAAAGGGATAAAAAAAGAAAAGGAAGCAATTCCCATCTTTCCACTAGTCCCCTGAGCTGCTGTGCCACCACCTCTCAAAATGTGTTACCCATGTAACTCCCAGCCTCACTGATGTGCTACAATGTCTCCAACTACTTCTCAAGCTCCGAGACCCGGAGCTCACAGTTCTGCCATTGGGAGCATGTCCTGTACACGTGGTTATCTCCGACACTGGTGGGGTCTGTGACTGGCCTGTACAGCCGCCTTCTACACCATAAATACTCGGTGATTGATTGCCACTCCACCAGGTTTGCAATCAACAACTTCTGAAATTTTACTCCAGTGTTATGGGATCCAAGTCAGCTACAGTTAGCAAAGAAAGTACTGACCATTGAGGAACACAACTGCGTACCGGCCTCCACACTGACAACAACCATTTACTGTAACTTGCCACTCTGTGTCCTAGAGACAATTTTTGTTTTCATTCAGGGGATATGAACTTCATTATTGCCTATCACTAGTTGACCTTCAGAAGGTGGGGGTGAGCTGCCTTCTTGAACTGCTCAGTCCATGCACTGTGGGTAGACCCACACTGCTATTAGGGACGTAATTCCAGGATTTTGACACAGCAACAGCGAAGGAATGGCGATATATTTCCAAGTCAGGATGGTGAATGGCTTGGAGGGGAACTTGCAGGTGGTGGTGTTCCCATATATCTGCTGTCCTTGTCCTTCTAGATGGAAGTGGTCATGGTTTTGGAAGGTGCTGTCTAACATTGACTTATTGTTTTGAAAACTGTACCAGCAACGACCATAAACCGAATGGTCCGTTCTTATTCAGACAATTTCCACACTCTTTCCTCGATAAGGGATCATATTGAACACTCCAATTCTCTGGCACCGTCCCCTGTCTCATGGAGATTGGATGAATCCGACAAGTTCTGCTCTCAGCACCTCATTCCCTTTATCGACCCTCCCTCCCACCGCCTCGCCACCCACAAATCACTCGCTTTGTCACCTCTGCCTCCTTCCTTGTTGGCATGTGGCCAGCCTGGCCTTGAAACATCTCCTCTACAGAGATCACTGAACATGTCTTCCTGACGTTCCCTTGTTCCATTTGCACTGGCTCAAGCTCTGCTCATCACAACAAAGATCATCCTTTCCAGTACAGGATTTCTAGAATGATAATGCCTGTTTCGGAATTCTTTTCAGTTCTCACTGAAACCTTCTGATACAATGACCACTCTTGACTACGTGCTCTCCCACAGACAGTTGGTGCATTTGGGCCACCTCACTCCTCAGCACAAGATTCACCAAACCCTGCCTCATAGATGGGCTAAGAACACTCTGATCAAGGATACTCCACCGAACACATTTTAGAAATTCCTCCCCCCTCCTTACCTTTCCCACTAACTTTATCCCAATCAATATTTGGGTGATTAAATCCTCCCCACCTCACTGGGGTATAGTTCTTGCACAGCCCCTGCACATTTGTCCTATTGTCTCTCTCACTGTTTGAGGGTTTGTCTCCTGAATACAATGTGCCTGATCTCATTTCTCTTGCTTCTCAACTCAAACCAATTACAGCCTTTCCTTGTCCCAACAAGGACAGCTTCTCATTTTCAGTACAGTATATTAAGCCTAAGAGAGACAGATTTTCAATCAATAAGGGAATCAACAGTTGTAGGGAAAAGGTAGGAAAGTGGAGTTGCAGATCATTGAATGGTGGCGCCGACTCAATGGGCTGAATAGTCTACTTTTGCTCCTACATCTTATGGTCTTAACATTACAACGTTTTCTCTAATAGATTCTGCCACCCCACCTCCCTTTTCACTTTCTCTTGCCTGATGAGTATTCCTTGATTATTCAGTGGTGGTTCCTCACCATTTTAACCATGTTTCCATTACTGCCACCAGTTCTTCTCTGTGGTTGTTCTCTCCCCAGCCTCATTCACCACATTGTGGGTTGATGGACATACATGGAAATCCTAACTCCCAGTTCCTCTTTGTCCTTCTCAGTCCACTCCTATCTAATATGTTAGCACTTCCTTCTCACAGACTGTTTGACACTCACTTGGTGCACCTTATTTCATTTTGCTGCTTCCATGTGCTGATGGCCCTCCTGCTGCCAATTTAGTTTAAAATCTGAGCACCAGGGAGAAGGGTGACCCCACTGGGGGCTGGTGGAGACGGCTCCAAAAAGTCCCCGCTAACAGATCAGGCAACAGGAGACTGTGCATCTGCAAAGCTGTGAACTACAGTCGCAACATGGGCCCAGTCACTGCAGCTTAACACATCTCTGAAACCTGAACCTGAGCCATTGGGATCGGGTGCAGCATCACAGTGTCCCATGGCCCTGACATTAGTGAATGACTGAACACACTCGATGGGTCAAACGGCCTACCACTGCTCCGACATTTTCTGGATTAAAGTCACATGCAGGCTGTCCCAGGGTCACTCTGCTAAGTCCTGTAGTGATGGAGGATTGAAGAGAGGGACAAGATTGAGAACCCAGACGTCCCAAGGCAATGATTTACACACCAGCACCAGTACATGAAGGGCATTGGGTAGAGGGGTCTTTGTGCATCAGCATCTCTGCCTTTCTTACCTGTTTTGCTGTCTCCTGATTTGTTTTCTTTCCCACATTCTAACTACTGCCAGGAGGCCTGTACACAACTCCCATCAGGGTCTCTTTCCCTGTGTGGTTCCTCACCTCTACCCACACAGATTTTACAGCTTCTGAGTCTATATCACTGCTTGCTGTTGATTTAATTTAATTTCTTACTGACAAGGCAACCTCAGCCCCTCTGCTCTTCTGCCTGTGCTTTTGATTTGCTGTGTATCCTTGAATATTTAGCTCCCAGTCTATTTAGCTATACGGTAAATGGAAAAGCCCTGGGGAAAATTGATGCACAGAGAGATCTGGGTGTTCAGGTCCACTGTACCCTGAAGGTGGCAATGCAGGTCGATAGAGTGGTCAAGAAGGCATACGGCATGCTTTCATTCATCGGACGGGGTATTGAGTACAAGAGTTGGCAGGTCATGTTACAGTTGTACAGGACTTTGGTTCGACCACATTTGGAATAATGTGTACAGTTCTGGTTGCCACATTACCAAAAGGATGTGGCTGCTTTGGAGAGGGTGCAGAGGAGGTTCACCAGAATGTTGCCTGGTATGGAGGGCGCTAGCTATGAAGAGAGGTTGGGTAGATTAGGATTATTTACATTAGAAAGATGGAGGTTGAGGGAGGACCTGATTGAGGTCTACAAAATCATGAGCGGTATAGACAGGGTGGATAGCAAGAAGCTTTTTCCCAGAGTGGGGGACCCAATTACTAGGGGTCACAATTTCAAGGGGAGAGGGGAAAAGTTTAAGGGAGATATGCGTGGAAAGTTCTTTACGCAGAGGGTGGTGGGTGCCTGGAACGCGTTGCCAGCGGAGGTGGTAGAGGCGGGCACCATAGCATCATTTAAGATGTATCTAGACAGATACATGAATGGGCAGGGAGCAGAGGGATACAGATCCTTGGAAAATAGGTGACAGGTTTAGATAGAGGATCTGGATCGGCGCAGACTTGGAGGGCCGAAGGGCCTGTTCCTGTGCTGTAATTTTCTTTGTTCAGTCCTGATCCCCTTGCAGTCACATCTCCGTGATACCCATAACATCATACCTGACAATTTCAATCTGCGCTAGAAGCTCATTTACCTTGTTTTGTATATTACATGCAGTTAAATACAACACTCTGATCCTTGTGTTGACTGTTCCCCTTTTCATAATTGTCCCCTTATCTGCTGTGCATGAAATTAGATTCCTTACCCTTTCCATTCTCTCTATCCTACTTTTTGGTCTGGAAACTTCAATAGGCTCTGATGAGCCCTCCCATCCACTTCAACTTTTTTCCATAATTTCGCATACAACTAAACCCCCACCATCACCCACTACTTAGTTTAAAGCCCTATCCACAGTCCTACTTCTGCAATTTGCCTGCAATTCACCTAGTCCCAGCATGATTCAGGTGGAGCCTGTCCCATCAGAACAGTTCCCTCCTTCCCCCTTACTGGTGGCAATGATGAAAGGGACAAGATTGTGAACCTGAAAGTCCCAAGGCAAGAATTTACACACAAGCACCAGTACATGAAGCGTATTGGGCAGAAGGGTCATTTTGCCTCAGCATCTCTGACTGAGCAGTCCTCTGTGAGTTATCTTCTGCTCACCCCAAATGTGGAGGGGACTAGAAAAGATGCCCTCAAAACAGCCTGAGCTACTTTCTCCTGGTGGGCTGTTGGTTTTTATGTTTAATCAAAATGTGCTCAGCATCAGCCCACAAGATCAGTACTGGAAAGATCATTCTCAACTTGTCAAATACGAGCCCACAGCAGCAGCTGACACTTTCCAGTTATCCCCCAGTCGCTGTTGTTCAATCTGTGAGAGGAATACCATCGATAGGAATGCTGCAACAAGCAATCAAATGATGCAGAGCAACAAATGTGGAGCTCTGATGGTATAACAAGGTGTAGAGCTGGATGAACACAGCAGGCCAAGCAGCATCAGAGGAGCAGGAAGGCTGACGTTTTGGGCCCAGACCCTTCTTCAGAAATGGGGGAGGGGAAGGGGGTTCTGAAATAAATAGGGAGAGAGGGGGAGGCGGATAGAAGATGGATAGAGGAGAGGATAGGTGGAGAGGAGACAGACAGGTCAAAGAGGCAGGGATGGAGCCAGTAAAGGTGAGTGTAGGTAGGGAGTTAGGAAGGGGATAGGTCAGTCCAGAGAGGACGGACAGGTCAAGGGGGCGGGATGAGGTTGGTCGGTAGGAGA
>NW_025965991.1:2641-5588 GCF_021869965.1 Rhincodon typus | reverse complement strand
CTCCAAAATCCCTAAACCCCCTGATCCCAAACCCAACTCCAAAAACCTAAAATCCCCTGATCCCAAACCTAGCTCCAAAAACCCCCGATCCCAAACCCACCTCCAAAAACCAAATCCCCTGATCCCAAACCCAACCCCAAAAACCCCCCGATCCCCAACCCCACCCCCCCAACCCCAAAACCCCCCCCCACCCCCCCCCACACCTCAGAACCTAAAAACCTCACCCCAGACAGTAAAACCAATAAGATAGAGGAGCAGAATTAGACCACTTGGCCCATCTAGTGTGCTCTGCCGTTCAATACTGCCTTACATGTTTCTCAACCCCATTCTCCTGCCTTCTCCCCGTAACCTTTGATCCCTTTACTCATTAAGAACCTATCTATCTCTGTCTTAAATACGCTCAATGGCTTGGTCGACACAGCCTTCCGTGGCAGTGAGTTCCACAGATTCACCACCTCTCGCTGAAGAAATTCCTTCTCGTCTCATTTCTAAACTGTAAGCCCCTCACTCTGAGGCTGTGCCCTCGGGTCCTAGTCCCTCCTACTCGTGGAAGTATCCTCTCCATGTTCACTCTAAGGCCTCTCAGTTTTCTGTAAGTTTCAATTAGGTCTACCTTTATCCTTTTAAACTCCATCATGTACAGACTTAGAGTCCTCAAATACTCCTTGTATGATAAGCCCATCATCCTTTGGATCATTTTTGTAAACCTCCTCTGGACCCCCTCCAACGCCAGCACATCTTTCCTTAGATACGGGGCCCAAAACTGCTCACAATATTCCAAATGCAGTCTAACCAGAGCCTTATAGATCCTCAGCGGTACATCTCTATTCTTGTATTCTAACATTACATTTCCCTTCCCAATTGCCAACTGAAACTGCATGTTAACATTAAGAGAATCCTGAACTAAGACTCCCTTGTGCTTCAGATTTCTGAAGCCTTTCTGTTTTTAGAAAATATTCTTGCCTGTATTCTTTCTATGAAACCCTGACTCAAGACAGTAATCCCAAAACCCTGATCTTGACCCTGACTCCAAACCCTGACCTTGACCCTAACCCCAAACCCTAAATGTATTGCCCATCACTAGTTGCTCTCGAGAAGGTGGTGGTGAGCTGTTTTCTTAAATCACTGCAGTCCTTATTCCGAAGGCAGACCCACAATCCCCTTAGGGAGGGAATTCCGGGATTTTGACACAGCAACATGAAGGAATGGCGATATATTTCCAAGTCAGGACGGTGAGTGGTTTGGAGGGGAACTTGCAGGGGGTGGTGTTCCCATGTATCTGCTGCCCTTGTCCTTCTGGTTGGAAGTGGTCGTTGGTTTGGAAGGTGCTGTCTGAGGATCTTTGGTGAATTTCTGCAGTGCATCTTGTAGATAGTACACACTGCTGCTACTGAGCGTCGGTGGTGGAGGGAGTGGATGTTTATGGATGTGGTGTCAGTCAAGCGGGCTGCTTTGTGCTGGATGGTGTCAAACTTTTTGAGTGTTGTTGGAGTATCCCCATCCAGGCAAGTGGGAAGTATTCCATCATACTCCTGACTTGTGCCTTGTAGATGGTGGATGTAAGACCATAACAACTAGGAGTAGAAGGAGGCAATTCAATCCCCTGAGCTTGCTCTGCTATTTAATACAATCATTTTAGCCACAGTTCAACTTTCTTTTCCACTCTCCGTAACCATTTAATCCTTTGCTAATTAAAAATCTCTCTATCTCCTCCTTAAATTTATTCCGTATCCCGGCATCCATTGCACTCTGGGCTAGTGAATTGCATTTCTCATGACCCTTTGAGAGCATTAATTTCTCCTCATCTCTGTTTTAAATCTGCTGCCTCTTATCCTAAAAGTATGACTTCTTGTTGTAGATTGCGCCGCACGAGCAATCATTCTTTCTGCGTCACTTCGTCAATCCGTTTCAGCATGGTATATATCTCAATTAGATCTCCTCTCGTTCTCCTAAACTCCAGAGATTAAAGGTCTAAACTGCTAAATCTGTCTTCATAAGACAAAGCCCTCATCTC
This sequence comes from Rhincodon typus, assembly GCF_021869965.1. NCBI lineage: Eukaryota > Metazoa > Chordata > Chondrichthyes > Orectolobiformes > Rhincodontidae > Rhincodon > Rhincodon typus. The sequence continues at coordinate 3,574 of NW_025965991.1, read as the reverse complement.
TAAAATCAATCTAGTGACCTCCTCTGAATTGTCAAGTAAGGGGACCAAAACTGTACATAATACTCCAGGTGTGATCTCACTAATGTCTTGTACAGTTACAGCAACTCTTCCCTACTTTTATATTCTATTCTTTTAGCAATAAATGCCAAAATTCCATTTGCTTTCCTTATTATTGCTAAACCTACATACTAGCTTTCTGTGATTCATGCACAAGGATACCCAGATCCCTCTGCACTGAAGCACTCTGAGGTTTCTCTCCATTTAGGTCAAAAATTGTCCTTCTATTCCTCCAACCAAAATGGATAACCTCACACTTATCCGCGTTAAACTTCATCTGCCAATTTTGGCCCATTCACCTAATCTGTCTACACACATTCGTGAATTTCTTATTTCTTCTTTGCAACTTACTTTCTCACCTATTTTAGTGTCAACTATAAATTTGGCTTTAGTACATTCTGTACCTACATCCAAGATATTAATATTGATAGGAAATAGTTAGGGCCCAAGGACAAAACCCTGAGGCACCCCATTATTTACAGCTTGCAAACCAGAAAGAGATCCATTTATCCTGACTGTCTGCTTTCCGTTGGTTATCCTCTATTCAATCTAAAGAATTACCCCCTCCTTGTGTGATCTTACCTTGTGTATTAATCTTTTGTGTGGCACGTTACCAAATGCCTTCTGAAAGTCCAGATATACTACATCTATAGGGTCCCTATTATCCACATTGTTGTTCAATCTTCAAAGAGTTCTAGCAAATTAGCCAAACATGATTTACCCTTCATAAAACTATGTTGACTCTGATGCCACCCGGAAACTGGAGGAGCAGCACTTCATATTCCACCTTGGGAGCCTACAACCCAATGGCCTCAATGTGGATTTTACTAGTTTCAAAATCTCCCCACGCCCGGCCTCATCCCATGACCAACCCTC